>NW_003303599.1:121413-133041 GCF_000142945.1 Phytophthora infestans T30-4
CGGTACTCGTAGTTCGCCGGGAGGAACCGCGGCTCGGAGCTGTTCGCACAGCTGAGCCCAGGATGTGAAACATTCAGGGGATGTCGCTTCCCGAGTGTACACCCAACTCTTAGCACGACCGCTAAGGTTGGAGAGTGCAAAAGCAACACGCAGTTGCTCGGTCGAGATCAGAGCCGCGTCCATCGCGAGCTCTACTTCTCGGACCCAGAAGTGAAGGTTCTCGCCTTCCTTCCCTTCATACGGCTTTACCTTCAGCCGTATTGGCTTCGGGTGAGGCGGGTTTGCTCCCGCCGCCGGAGCCTGCAGGTTCTCCCGCACATGCGCGATGAGGCCCTGCTCGTACGCGTCGAATGCATTGACGCGCTCGAGCTGCTCAGCCGGTGTTGATACCACCAGGCTCTGCAGGGCCTCCATCCCGAAGATGCCTGCCATCTTCCGAACCGACTCGAACTGAGAGTCGTTCATATGGGAGAAGTCGTTCCTATCCATGGCAACGAACTTCGGAGGTTCAGGTAGTCTACCCGCGATGGCGTGGATTGACTACAAGTGCTACCAAGTGTGACGGGGTCACACAGCACCTTGCGCTAGAGGAAGTTATCTTCCGAGAGTATACAAACTCTCAGTGAACGGCAGTTCACAGGTCCCCTCTTTAATTAAAGAGAGCGAAGTGACCTAAATAAAGTAGATTGTAAACTGAGTATATTTATAGGTAGGTTAAGTTTGAGGTTAATACAAACTATCAGTTACCTATAGTAATGCAATGTCATTTAACCAATGGTTGGTTTTGAATGACCTTGGTACCTTGTACCAAATATCCCGGAGTATGACATGTCATACTCCTGAAGTGTGAAGTGTCACACTTCATGTAACCAGGGTACACTTAGTGCTACGTACCCCGTTACACTAGTGGTGATTGTTGTTGTTAAGGGTAAAATGGGAACTGATGTATTGGAGTAGCTTAAGCACGGCCTCTGCTATCTGCTGCGCAAGCTCCTTAAAGCTTGTGACTTGACTGGAGAGCGTTCACTAGCTCTTGCTAGCCAACCATGCAGTGGTTACAGTCGTTCCACTTTGGCGCGCGTCACAGATGCGCGCGTCGCAGGTCGTTCTGCTGACAGTCTTCCCCACGTTGGGACTTGAAGGGCACAATGCGTCGTATGTGGACGGTCTCCATGTACTTGCCCTTGTCAAGGACCAACGTACCATTCGTTCGCACTGCTACAACTTCGTAAGGGCCACTGAAGAGCGGTGACATCTTGGCTTGAGGTCCCGCATCGTTTCGCAGCAGCACCTTGTCTCCTGGGGCGTAGATCCACTCGCGTCGCTTGTCGTTTTCGCGCTTGTTGTTCTTGGCGACTTGAGCAACCTTGCGCTGGTACTGTTCATCCCAGTTCGTCGTATGCTTCACGTCGAAAAGCATGTCTCGCCCGAAACTGGCCTGGGCCGGAGACGACTTGAGCATTGAGTTGTACGTTGCGCGAAGGGCAAAGGTGGCGTCGTGTAAGAATGCAGCCCACTCCTCCTTGGTGTCGATCGTTTGCGTTCGAAGCTTGTCTCCAATGACACGGTGCAGCCGTTCAATCACGCCGTTCGACTGAGGGTTTCGAGTCGTAGTGGGTAGCGCATGGATGCCATAGCTCTCTAGTAGCTCGAAGAACTCTTTCTTGAACTCGGTGCCTTGGTCGTAGATGACCCGCACAGGCCGTGGGTATCGGCACAACCAAAACCGATCAAAGACGAAAGCCGCGTCGTCACTTGACGCATCATCCACTGGCTGGATCTCCACTAGCCGCGTGCTTGTATCGATCATGGTCATCGCTCAAAACTTTCTCTTTCCGTAGGGACCTATAGAGTCGATTGCAACCTCAAACCACGGTCTCACTGTTACCGTCTTTGCCGGCAATTTGCCGTACTTCACGGTTGGGTGCTTGCTCTTAGTGCAGGGCAGGCAGTTCAGAACGAACTGCAGAATCTTAGACTCCATACCCTTCCAATACAGCGATGTCTTGATTGTTTCGTACATTGCTGCACCGCCTGGATGCAGAAGCCACTCGTGATAGGCTCTGACAATGGGCTCTTGTAGGTGATCCGGTACTATGATGCAATTGTTCCTCGCGTCCACCTTGAGCTCGACGCCATTAATCTCTTTCACGTTTCCGCTAGAAATCGCAGCACTCTCTTGTGCTCGTGCGAGTTGTTGGAGGTTTAACGAGAACACTCCCGAGTCTTCACTCGTAGCTGCAAGTGTAGTTGCATCTTCCGTGTCCTTCCCCAGTTCGGCACCCGGTAGGCGCGATAACGCGTCCGCCACGACATTGTTCTCTCCCTTGATATAGTGCAGCCGGGGTCCGAACTCTTCAATCTCGAGCCGCCAGCGCATCATCTGGATGTTGTTGAACGTCCCGTATGTGAGGTTCAGGTGATCGGTATGGACGTGCAGCTCCTGGCCGAGTAGCATGGTGCGGTACTCACGTAGTACCATGAGAATACTCAGCAGCTCGAGACGGTTGGCGGGGTATTTGCGCTGCGTATCGGTGCACTTCTTACTCCAGAAGGCGAGCGGACGACCATGCTGGGCGATAACGGCACCGAGCTGGTATCCGGACGCATCCGTGTGGATGTGGAATGGTTCGCCGTACGCCGGAAATGAAAGCTCCACAGTGTGCGCCATCACGAACTTCATCTGCTCGAATGCTTGTTGGTGAGTCTGATCCCAACGAAAGTTGTGCTGCGGCGACATCAACGCCGTGAGCGGAGCCAGGATGTGAGCACGTCTTGGCCACATGTCCCGATAGTAATTCACCATACCGATGAATCGACGTAGCTGACGCCGTGTGCGCGGGGCTTCTATCGCCTGTATGGCCGACACCTTGTCATGAAGTGGCTTCATCCCGCTTGTGCTAATGTGGTAGCTCAGGTACGACACGCTATCCGTGCACAACTTAGACTTACGAGGGTGAATAGTGAGTCCATTGTCACGAAGACGCTGAAAGACGATGCGAAGATGCCGTAGGTGCTCCTCAAATGACGTCGACATCACAATGAAATCGTCCAGATACACCCATACGAACTCCAGGTCTCCGAACGTCCCGCTCATAACCGCTTGGAATTCATCAGGGGCAGTAGCGACGCCCATTGGCAGCCGGTTGAACACAAACTTGCCGAACGGAAACACGATAGCGGTGGCAGCTCGACTGCTCTTCGAGAGAACGCGAGCATAGTATCCCATCGGTATATCAAAAACCGATATAAACTTGCACTGCTGGAACTGGCGAAGCAGCTCTGGAATGACCGGCAGTGGGAAAAACCTGCGCTGCAGCAGCGCATTCAGCCGTCGAAAGTCGCAAAGTAGTCGGATGGTGCCGTCTTTCTTCAAAATCGTAAACGCTGGCGATGCCCATGGGGAGCTGTTGTCGGCTGTCATTACTTCAAGGCGCACAAGCCGCTGCACCTCTTGCTTAGTTGCTGCCAACCGGATCTGTGGTACTGGAAAGGGTCGGCACGCAAAGGGCTTTGCATCTGGATCAAGTGGTAGCTCGTACGGATCACCTTTGATTTCTCCAAGCCTCCCTGACGCAACATCGTCAAACTCCTTCATCAGCGCCAGCATGAGTAGAAGCTCGTTCTCTGAGAGCTTAGTACCGTCAATCATCAAGTTAAAATCCACCGGTCCGCTGTTTTCCGCTACAGAGATCTCAACCCGGCTAGATTCATCGCTCACATGCAGTCTTAAGCCGGGCTTCCATCCGCACGCTCGCAACTTCGGCATAGGCACACGAAGACCATCCCACTCGAGCTCCTTTGTCGAGAACAACAGGTCAATTCCTTGAGTCGCGAAGAAGTCCTTCCCCAGCATGACCGGGTACAGGAGCTGTGAGGCGACTCGAAATTCATGAGTGCAAACTCTTGACGTCGAGAAAATGGGCATGTTTATGGCTGCCCTTGCCACGTGAGTTGTCTTGCCAGTTAAGCCGTCAGCTTGCTTGAAGGTTGCCTCTTCCTGTTGCAACACAAGCTGTTCACGAACTCGATCCACCACGCTCTGGTCAATCGCAGACCGCGAGCAACCCGTGTCGATCAAAGCAGAGAACGTAACTTCACCAATGCGGACTTCCGTCACCATCACTGGTTCATCGCTGCGATTGGGTTTTTCTGCTCTTGTTTTGGTCAGCAGAGGCGCCATCGTTGAGCTTGTCCTGCCTGCTTCCACTCCGTCTTCCTCTTTGTCGTAAGTCATTGCGTTGAATTCATCGCCTTGGTAAAACCGAAGAGCGTTCAGCTCCTCCTCATGCTGTTTCTGCATGGTCTCCATCCTGGCAGCCATCTGGTTAATCTTTTCCTGCATGGCAGCAAATTGATCACGCCCGTGACGAGGTTGTTGCTGCTGGCCACCCCGTGGTCGATACGCTGGAGACGACGGATCCCGGAAACACTGCTCCTGGGTGTGGTTATTGCGCTTGCAGAAGGAGCAATACTTGCCTCCTTGCTGTCCTTGCTGTGCTTTTTCCTGGCCACCCTTCTGTCCGCCTCGTCCCGGACGTGCATTCCTTCGTTGCTGCTGTTGGTGGCCTCCGCCATTCTCACGAGATTGAGCTGCGTTACTGTTCTTGTTGTCGCGTGGGGGCCGGCGTCTGTTGCGGAGGGCTTCCGCTTCATTTTCTACTCGCTCAATGAGCTCGAACTGCTGCTCCAGTCCAGCGAAGTCCCAGGAGCGTGATAGTCGTGTCACTTCAATCTGCCACTCGATTGGCATTCCGCTTTTGTACATGCGGACACAGTCGGCCTCAGGGATGGCTTCATTCTCGTCGATGAAGGTAAGGTAGCGATTCAGCTTTCTGAAGGCTCGGCTGTATTCTCTAACGGACATGGACGCCGTCTTGCGCAGGTCCGTCATCTCGTCAATGATCAAAGTCCGAGTTCCGGGAGGACAGTGAACCATTGTCAATCGTCTTAAGGAGTAGATGGCTACATCGACGTGGTCGAGTTGCTCCTCGGCAACCACATCGTTGAGCATCAGAAGGTCGTCATCGAAGAGAAGGACCTGCAAGTCCTCGACGAACGCGAACTGGTCCTCCTCTGTGACGGGGTCACACAGCACCTTGCACAGAGGAAGTGCTTAAGGGTATTAACTACCCGAGTGAACGTAAGTCCACGTGTTCCCGGCCTCAGTGGGAACGGTTTGCTACTTAGAGGAGTAGATTTAAGACTGATGTATTTATAAGTAAGATAAGCTTGGGTCTCATACAAACTAGAGGTTACCTATAGTGGAGCTAAGTAGTCATGCACTGACTGGCTCCGAGAGCACCTGGTACCGTGTACCAGGTGTCCACAAGAGTGACGGGTCACTCTTTATGTAACATGGGGCACACTGGATTGTACCCCGTTACATCCTCCCGCACTTAACTGAGAATCACCTGATTCTCCAATCACAACTGATTCTCCAATCAGAAGTGAGAGAATTAAAACACCAAAAGGTGAATTCTCACACTGAGCAGCCACGAGACTGGCGCGGCTCTCAGTCACACCCACAGTGACTTGTGCTGCCAAAGCTCACTGAGATTTGCATCCCTATGCTCACAACTGTGTTGGCCGCAAAGCCTACACTCAGAGCTGCATTAGCTCCTGCGCTAGCGCGCGCACAGTGCTTTGGCACAGGGTGCAATAGCATCCGAACGTGTGACATTCGCCCACAGTTCGCACCAGAGGACACGACAGTCCTCGCAAACGCGTCCGGAGCATGGTGTCTCCCGCGAGGGACGACACCGAGAAGGGCAACACCTTCCCCAGCACTAGAGGGAGCTCTCAGCTCACCTCGGGCCATGCCTTTGGCTCCAGCAAGGATTCATCCTTGCGGGCGGAGCTTTTGCCACGCTCTCTTCGCGTCTTGGTCACCATACCAACGGCGCGAAGGTGTCCTTCATCGACACCGTGTACCGTGACGGTACACAACCGTGGTGTAGGTGTCTCCCATCGACACCATGTACCGTACGGTACTAACCTTTGGTGCGGTACGCCCACCACAAGGTTGCCATGTTTGGCGGCAACAGCTTCTGCTGTGCTGTCGCCTGAACAGATTCATGGCCAGTGCTCGCATCATGCACGACGCATGTGCAAGCACAGTGTATAGGTCCATGGGACCGTACACGAGGCACGCTGTGTACGATACGTACCACAGCTACCATAAGTGCTCCGTGCACTTCATGTGTGTCATACACGACGAGTTCATTACGTGGAACTCCTGGCAGGTTGCTCGACAGCAGCCAGTGCCGATGCACGGTACGTGCGTTGACTCACAGCGTCCAGAGCGCATCGGGTCGTGGTATGGTGCATATTCTTTGCACCTATACCAGTGTCTGTCACAGACACCATGTACCTTGATGGTACTCGACCGTGGTGGGGCATATCTCACCACCATGCCACTGCGGCGTTGGTGTCTGGCATTGACACCGAGTACTCACGGGTACCAACCCATGGTGAGGCAAGCTGCCGTCGCCACGGTGTCATGCTCGGCGCGGCACCAGTTACGACTGCGTGCCTTGCCTCGACCACCACCTGGTCAGTTGTGTGTGCACTCGTGCACCACACTTGGGTTATGGCTCCGCGGCCCATTATACCCGGCGCGTTGCGTACATCACGTACCGCAACCGCTTTGTCGGCGGGTGAGACGTTCCGTTCACCCTACTCGACAGGTTGTTCATGACCAAGGGACTTACACTAGGCCCGCGCTTCGCCTCGTGTGTGGTTGCTTGCAACCCCAACACTGCTGATTCGCTCAGCGATTCCGAGGCACCTTGCGCCCGTGGCTTTCTTCGCCACTATGTCTTGTTCGGCTAGAGCTACCGCAGCTCTAGCCCGGCTGTTCGCCTCCAGCCTGCAGTCGATGTACATCGACGCCTGGTTCCGTAAGGATCTTGGTCTTACCTCAAGACCAGGGAGGAAAGGTATTTCCGAGCCTCTCCCCCACTTACACTCGAGACTATTGAGTCTCTCGTGGCTTGTGATAGCCACTGGCAGCACGACGGCTACCTGCCTCTTGGAAAGTCAGGGAGGAAAGGTATTTCCGAGCCTCTCCCCCACTTAACCTCGAGACTACTGAGTCTCTCGTGGCTTCTAATAGCCACTGGCAGGCGCAACGGCTCTCCGCCATGTGCACTGCGTCGGTATGGTCGACCGCGTCGGCCGTGTCGACCGAAGGCATTCAGCCTTCGCGTCAGCAGTTTTGGTCTGCGCGACTTGACGTCGAGCGAGTTGCTCACGTCCGGCGAGGCCAAGACAACCTCGCGCCTCGAGCCAATGGCTCTGTGTGCGGCGCTATGTTACTCGCCGTGGGTGTGGAACTCTGTTACCCACACCGGAAGCGCATACAGCGACTTCCTTATCAGTTATGGTCTGAGTGACCTTGCGTGGAGCTTTGTTACCCACGCTCGGAGCACCGAATGTCGGTCTCCTTAAGCAGCTTCGCTGCTTAAGGAACTTGTTACCCGCAGTGTGGACCTATGTTACCCACCTGGTGAATGCTCTTCGGTGTTGGGATCGGCTGGTGTGGCAGACCCGCCCACACACCGGTCAGAGTTGGTGTCCACCGAACGAGTCAGAGGAGTCCGGGCCCTGGACTCCGAGTCGCTTGAAGCGACGTCGGCCTGAACAAGGTTCAGACCCGACTTGCGGCTGACGTGACGTGGCACTTTGTTACCCACGTCGTGATGTCTCGTTGACGACATCAGAGGCACTCGAGAACTCGTGTGGCTCTGTGTTACCCACACAGGAAGCATGGACAATGCCTTCCTCTTCGGTTATAGTCTGAGCGACTGCGTGTGGTACTGTGTTACCCACACAGGAAGCATGGCCATGCCTTCCTCTTCAGTTATAGTCTGGGCGACTGCGTGTGGTACTGTGTTATCCACACAGGAAGCGCATTCAGCGCCTTCCTCTTCAGTTAAGGTCTGGGCGACCGTGTGGTCCTAAGTTACCCACCGGGTTAGCGCTTAAAGGCATAACCACTGTCGAAGCCCGTACGGCGCGACGACCTTCGGCGTTGGACGCTGCTGGTGTAGCAGGTCCACACGCCGGGCAAAAGACCCACGCCCATGGCATTGCCGCAGCGGAGTATGGTCTTGCTGTACGCAGAGCTGTCGGCGCGTTGACAGCTCCGTGACGCTTCTGCGTCCTGGTGGTCTGTATCAGACGCCCCAGTCATGACGGAGGTGGGAACATGACTCACCAATGCTCCGTCCTAGACCTTGACTGGCAGGCCCTTCTCAGCCTTGCCACACCAAAGTCCGGGCTGTGCCTTATGTTCGACACAGCCATGTTGTTCATGGCGAGAGCTGCGAGCGACACCGCGGTGCGCGAGTTCATCGAGCCGAAACGCTCAGGTCCGTTGAGGACCATTGGTACTTCCTTCACCGTACCAAAGGCTAGTCCACCAAGGACCAGCCCACGACCGCCACTCTGACATAGAGTGCAGTCGAATGTCGCTATGCCAAGCGACGTTTCGGCGGCGTATCAACGCCCCAGAACTAATCAAACGTTCAAGGGGTACCGTACCCCCGTACACCGAGTGTACTACCAGCAGCCCACCCCTGCCCTTCACCGGTTTGAGAGAACCACGTCTCTCTGGGCTAAGTCCCGTGGTGCGCACAACCTGCACACCCATCACGAAGGCTTAGCGCTCTTCAGTAGGGCATACCGCCTCTACTGGTGGCCGGAGAGTCTTCGTCCACCTGGCCGTGGCCTGCGCCACCGGACTTGGGGTCCACGGGCTGTCTTCTTCCCGAGGACGAGCGAGGGACACACACGCTGGTAGTGTCCGTGTCCGCCGCATCCATAGCAGCGGACCAAGCTCTCTGCTGAGCTTAAGTCCATGGGCTCGGGCTCGCTGTACGCACCGGTATCAACGGGCTGCGTGACAGCAGGAGCAACAGCGTCATTGCTGCGATGCTCCGCCTCCCGAGGAACGCCATTCTCATCGTGGCGATGTTCCTCTTCCCGAAGAGTACCAGCCTGCTTGTGGCTGTACTCTTCTTGGAGGTCGATTCGAATCGCCTCCTCCATAGTTGTCGCTTGCACCCGGAATAGCTGGGTGCGAGCAGGACCGACCTTCAGGCCGTCCATGAAGACTGTTGTCTTAATGTCTTAGGAAGAGGATTCCCTGCCAGAGATGCCACCAACGTGCGCATCTCTTGCGCGTACTCCTGCAGCTCACGTTTACCTTGCTTACACGCGAGAAAGCGTGAGCGCTGGCGGAACTCGTCGTTCGCCGGTAGGAACGCGGCTCGAAGCTGCTCACACAGCTGAGCCCAGGATGCAGATGTCGTCTCCCTGGTGTATGCCCAGTGCTTGGCACGCCCACCAAGGTTGGACAGGGAAAACGCCACCCGAACTGGCTCGTCCGAGATGAGACCCGCCTTCATGGCGATCTCCACCTCACGGACCCAGAAGTGAAGGTTCTCTCCTTCCTTCCCCTCAAACGCGGGGACCTTCAGCCACACCGGCTTAGGCCTGGTTGCCTGGGGAGCGGCCATCGTGGCCTCCAAGCCCCCGCGGACGTGAGCGATGAGACCACGCTCGTAGGTCTCAAACGCGGTCACGCGTTCTTGTTGCTCGGCAGGCGTCGCCGCCGCCAAGCTGCGAAGGACATCTTGTCCAAAGATGCCTCCCATCTTCCGAACAGACTCGTACTGTGAGTCGTTCAAGCGAGGAAACTCGCTTCGGTCCATCTTGGCTCAAACGTTGAGCGCACAGAGGATTCAGGTAGTTCAATCTACCCGCGATGGTGTTGGATTGACTACGAGTGCTACCAAGTGTGACGGGGTCACACAGCACCTTGCACAGAGGAAGTGCTTAAGGGTATTAACTACCCGAGTGAACGTAAGTCCACGTGTTCCCGGCCTCAGTGGGAACGGTTTGCTACTTAGAGGAGTAGATTTAAGACTGATGTATTTATAAGTAAGATAAGCTTGGGTCTCATACAAACTAGAGGTTACCTATAGTGGAGCTAAGTAGTCATGCACTGACTGGCTCCGAGAGCACCTGGTACCGTGTACCAGGTGTCCACAAGAGTGACGGGTCACTCTTTATGTAACATGGGGCACACTGGATTGTACCCCGTTACAGAGCTGCTACGACGGTTGCTGGAAGAAGTGCCCGTAGTGCGCCATGCTGTGGGCGTCACGACATAGAAAACTTCGTAGTTTTCGAAGAAGAACTTGATAACTAAATTGTTTTGTTTAAATAATACGTGATAGAGATGCGTCGGTACGTGTACAGATCTTGTGTATTTTGCAACAATACAACTTCAAAAATATTGGGTCTGAAGTAGGAGATCTCAAATACGGTACTCTACCGCGGCCTCTCTGAAAGGGCATGCCTGTTGTAGTATATGAAAAATTCTGTGGCATGTGTACACAAAATTGCCTACCCCTACCTAAAATCGCACAAGCCCAGCGAAGTCCTACTTCAGCAGAGGGCGCAAATTTCATTTCATTTCAATGTGGATTAAAAGCTGAAATGATTGTGGCGTACTAACAGTATGGATATCTTTATTATAACCCCTGTAATTTCAGTTTTATTAATAAACGAAAGATAAAAATAGAGGACAGCGTAATTTCAATTATTAATACATATAATTCTTCGGGTGCAAGATGTCGCTCGTATGAGTGCATGTCGTGACCATCATTGTGATCGAGTTACAAGCGACATTGTCTTCGGATATGAAATGATTGGAGCCTAAAAGGCGCTTCGGTAACTCCGTGTAACAAAGTGCTCGTATGTCGTTGGGAAACCAACGGTCGGAGCTCACGGTTGCTTTACTGATGATCCGTGTGCGAACATGTCGTTGTCAGACACGCCTTTCGCCCATTGACAGCCGATGTTATCTGCAGAGTGACCGGTTAAAAATACCGATACACCAGTCGGAATTGTTGTTGTCTGTTGCCAGGTGATGGACTCTCAAGCTAACTTAAGCGCAGCAGTCGCCCTACCAACTGTGTACTACTGAGGTCAACGCAGAGCTTTACGAAGGTCTCCCACGCTTGTTTTTCCCGCTGACAGCAGCAGTGTATTACCCGCAGTTTCGTTCAAGGCTTTGAAGCTTGTTGCGGAGCATACCGACTACGTGATCACCATCAAACCCGAGACGTGTCCTACGAGGCTGCTGTGGCTAATTCGCAGTTCACGCTTGCCACTAATACGAACCCGCTTGGTTCGCTGGTATCGGAGTAGCCTATAAAGAAATAAATGCTGTGATTTAGCTTTCAGGTCTCCGTATCGAGAGTTGTAGCCACAAAGTAGGAGAGATAAAAAACTGGATGTCACATCTCTCGGAATTATACAGTCGTCGAAGCTGCCCCCTTCGGCTTCTGCATGTACTTAGGTGGCACTCGACGTTCAAATGGTGGCAATACGAGCGCAGTAAACCACAACGCGTCCTGCCTGCCTAGTAGTCGTCCAAGAGCGTGACGTACAGACGCAAAACTAACGGAGAGTCGTATCCTCTCTCCTTCGCGCTGCAAAAACTCAATCGTGCTCTGCTCCGTAAGTACCAAGTAGACGTGACACCCCCAGTAGCAGCATATCACCACACCTACTACACTTGTAGCCATGAACGAGAACAGCACTTTAAACCGG
>NW_003303599.1:133265-135811 GCF_000142945.1 Phytophthora infestans T30-4
ACCCAGATGTACAGTAGCAGCAGCCAAAAGTGGCCTACAAACACTCCCCAATTAGACGGCGTACAGTGACTTCTACAAACAACACACTTACGGTAGTTGTAGTACCCAACACAGTTGTTAATCCACGGGCAATGGTGATCCATCTCGTAGACGCATCGTCGACACTCGCGACAGTGATGTGCCCTGCGCGGCTTGATCCTCTGACAATGCCGACAGAAGCGCTGTTCTCCATCTGCAACGGCGGACTCGACCAGATGCCGCTGGTCCACGTAGCCAGGGTCAATCCAGATGGCCAGCGAGTATTGTAACAGCAGCTCCGAGGCCAGGAAGGTGCTCAGTATCAAGTGCCCCGAGCTGTTTGCTGGTAAAAACTTGGTAAAGTGGACGAATGCGATGCCCAGAATGAGTCCGTAGCCGACGACTACGAAGAGCGGGCCCAGCAGCGCTACATGAATGCTCGTCATAACCATACAGCTCTGGCAGACCTACACTTGTCGCCAAGTCGCATGTATCATGTTGCGGAGGGACACATAAGTCACGCACTTTTTCGGATTTTAAACGTATACTACCGGATACAGATACACGCCATCATTCCTTACTTATCCTTTCACACAGGAAAAGAAGTCAGCGCTCTTTGGCAAATCAAGTCGTTTTGCTATTATTCGGGTGCTTTTCAGCAGTCGACGATGCTTTATTCGAGGTCTGACTATACGCGATATACGCGTTACTGCTCAGCTCAAAGACCGCCACCCAAGTAAGACTGGACCCCCCAGCCAAAGAGCAGACGTCCAGCCAAGTCGAGGGCGAGGGGAGCGAGGACAGTGGAGACTAAAGCCGACCGCTGCGTACGATAGACGTTACCAGAGGCGCGACGCTCGCTTGGAAACCCCCAAGAAAAACTGACAGCCATCAATCAGACCGTCGCGTATACTACTAAAGGAGAAGGGCATTAATTTTAAGGTGAGGAGATCAGCAAGAAGACGCACGCGATGGATGGAGAGGGACGGAGAGGGAAGAGACACGAGCTCCCAGTTTGCAACTTGCTACCGGAGCTTCCAGGTCCCTTCCTTCCCCTCTCAAGCAGAGGACACACCCTTGTATCCATTCGCTGGTCAGCCTTTGTCTGCAGAGACTTTTTAACTTGTTAAGTTGCTAACTTGATGTATTTGTTGCTAGACGGAGGGTACCTAAGTGTCGTGACGCGCTGTTAAGTTGATGACGATGGAGTTTGCGCCTGCCAGTGCACCGTCAGGTCCAAGTAAGCGTCCATACCCGGAGAAGGACAGTGGGAATGGCCAGGCTTCTGGTCTCAATCTCTTCCGCTTTGGCAGCTCAAGTGACTTCTTCGCCCCCATGAAGTACAACGAGGAAGAGCTGACGGCAGCCTCGTCCCCCACTGGAAGTGACAATAATCCCAGTAATGACGCGCCACACAGTGTCTCTACTACCGGTACCAAGGACGCGCTGCCCCCTCGTGCTCTGTCTACGTCGAATCAAGAGTCTCACGATCGAGATGATACCACCAATGGCTCTGAGAAGACCGTGAAGGTCTCAGGCGAGAGACCCATCGAGATCAAGGTCCGCAAGGCCCGTCCGTCCATGGAAATGCTGCCGTCCCGCAACAGTCGACGCAAAAACAGCATCGAGATGTTCCTGTCGCAGTCTCCAAGTCAAGCGCTGGGCGGAGATTTCCTTAAACTCAGTCTCGACGACCGTCAGATGGCTACCAACGCTGGGAACGGCGTATCTGCTGGTGGAAATACTGCTGGGAACGTCAATTCCTACGCTTCGGGTCAATTCCAGCTTAATGCAGTACAGGAATCCCCCAACGAGTATGGCCTCGCTGGTCGGTATCGTCAGCAGCCGCAAGCTGCTCAGCAGGAACGATTCCGTGGCGGCCGGGAGGCTCAGCAACCGCATTTGCCGACGTCGCTGTCGCTATCGCGCTCCAGCACCGTGCCAGGGACCAGTAGTGCGGCCAATGCTGCGTACAATGGAGCGTACACGTTGAGTCCGCGTATGTCGTCGGAAGACTCGTGGTCTGGTAGCCAAGATGGAGACAACAATGCGCTGTACCAAGAGCAGATGCAAGAGTACTACGGCAACAATCAAATGGCGTACGCGATGGAGCAACAACAGTATCGGCAGCAACAGTACAGGTCGCCACAGACTGCGAACGGGTCGTACGGCTATGGGAATCAACCGTCTCGAGCTCAAATGGCCTCTGGGCAATGGAATCCGATGGTTGTGGGCCCACATCCGCCTGCTGGAATGTATGACGTGGCGGGGAACAACATGTATATGAACCCACGCTCGAGTCCGATGAGACACCCGCACGCGCAGATGGGATACGCTCAACAGCAGCAAGTGGCCATGGGGATGCGTGGCGGCCACTCTAATAGCCGTGCGCATGGACGCAACATGTACTCGCGCATGACACCGCCGCTCCCAGAGGCGTCACCGCCACACTCGCCTCGTAAGAACATGGGGATGCAGATGGGGATGAAGCAGTGCAAGTTCTTCATGCAGGGACATTGTCGTATGGG
>NW_003303599.1:140521-143949 GCF_000142945.1 Phytophthora infestans T30-4
CATACCCCTTTCACATATCATCGTGCTCCTACACTTACGTCCATGCTCGCATGCTTCTTTCGCCACCCGGCTTGCTCCAATCCCCGCCTCGAACCATTCGGTTGCTACTCGCTTTGACGTCGCATTTCTTCGTGTTTTGGATATCCACGGGATCTATTGCTCTCGCGGAAGGCAGCGATGAGCCCTCTGGCTGTCTTGGAGAATTGGTAGTGAGCGAAGTCGGCAGTTAGGCTTGGTGAGCTCTGCCAGAGCAGCAGCTTCCACTTAAATCGGCAGCGGATCGCCGGGACACGATACAACACACCACGGCAACTGGACGAAGTAGCTGCACTCTTCATCCTCAACCAGGGCAATGGTAATGAGCTCAAAGAGGTTACGACGCATACAAAATCGCCTGCGGAAGTCATCTGCATCAGAACGAGTAGCCATGAACATTAATGGACAGTTTTAAAGGAGAACATGTCGTTTACTCAAATGGTTGTCGCCAAAGTAGTCACTCATTAGGCGTTCACCCCACATTTCTCGATCCCGCTCTTTATTTGCTCTCATGCCTTTGGTGGGACCCGCCGTGTCTGCCCCGCACTGCGCTCTTGTTGTTCACTTCGCCCTCAGGCAACATGTAGGTGAAATAGTACTCTTCTTCCGAGTCGTCGTCCATACTTTGACGTCGCCAGCAGCGCTTTCACTCCCTTCGTGGAATTTCTGATAGTGCGGTATCGAGAGAGATCTTTTGTATCGTCGTTGATTGGACAAAAAATGTTAGCGTGAGTTCCAAACCGCGTAGACAAGATGCAATCAGGGTTCTATCTAAAATTGAGTCTCTCGTCTCATAGGACTGCAATAGTCTACCGCGGGAGCTCTACTCGGTCACAGAATTATGGTCTTATGCGATCAGCTCTTTTTTCTTTCTCCCATACGATGGGGCTCTCCCCCCCGCTCTTTTTTTTTTTTTCCCGGGGGGGAGAGAAAAAATCCTCTCTTTTTTTTCGCGCGCCCCCCCCGGGCCGCACAAAAAAAAAATTCTCCCCTTTATTTTACAACAAAATTTTGTTTGGAGAAAACACATTTGTCTGTTAAAACCCCTCTTGGGTTTTTTTTTCCCTTATCGATTCTATTTAGCTTAATCATTCTAATATAATCTATTTTATATTACTTCTCCGGTCCTTTAAGAAATTAAAGAGTTTTTTTTATCTAGAATAAGCTCGTGTGCTTGATTGTTTCATATCCAGTTTCTTACGTATATGATTGGATAAAAAACACAATTAGACAGTTTGTATGTCAAGCTGATTGGTTCTGTATTTTAATCTCCTTAATAATAACTTTCAGTCGGCTGTAGAAACATCGACATTATTTCTACTGTAGAACATACCAAATTTTTAGAGCTTTGACAGCTCTACCAACCAGGGGGGGGGGGTCGGAGGTCGCCCAAAATTGATTATTGAGGTAACTAGATATAACACGCAATCGTAAAAAAATAAAACTACAGGAGGACTCGCGGTGAATATATTTGGAATGTGGCTCTACCATATCGGACAAAATATTGACCAAACGGGCCTCGAATTTTGATGATGATACGACTCGGTATTATATCTTAAATGTGCGTTAATCGACGTCCTCTTTATCATAAGCATCAAACTATACACTAAAGTGTCTCTTAGCTTGCTGCTGAGTCCTGTCGAAGGCCTTTCGTTTGTTGACACGTTGTCAACGAAAAATGAGATATCAGGGTACCGAAATATGGGTACATCACAAAGCAACATTGACGAGGGGAGATATTTTCACTTGGCGGTCATAGCAGAAGTTTTTGTCAGTAGCCCAAGGAAATTGGATAATTTATCAAAAGCCGGAAGGTAAACATGGACAAGATACATTTCAGTATCGAGTCTCCATTCCAGTACTACGTATAGTAGTATACTGAATTGGGCGATTCGGTGCAGCAGTAATGACAGGGGCAATAAAATGCGTGTGCATAATTGCTACAATGCCTTGTTGATCCGACAGCAATGTAGGAGAGTTTATAATATATTCGTCCAGCTCTAGTTGGCTTCACAACATCGGTTGCCTTAAAAATCTGTCAGTTGCGCTACCGGACCACGCTTAACATCGCTATCATTAAAAGAAGATCATATACTGTACGAGGTAAAGCGATGTTGATACATGTAGTAATACAAATACTATTCTTGACGTCCGTGTGATAATTTTCGATTATGTTTTTTTCACTTACATATATTTTTCATTGATATTTTAGCAGTTGGCCACCACGCCCCACGCACGTACTGCTGGCTGTCCATCATTTTTAGGTAGGTAACCAAATACATGGAAACCAAATATCAAATTCTAGTAATAGTATTTTTTCAAATGTAATAACAAAACATAATTTTAGAGCTACTATTAAATTTAAATATCACTGTAGCTCTGAAAATTTGACAAAATATGGTACATGTATTAGTTTTAGTACTTCGAAGTACATACATGTATTATTTCCCATTAGTTAGTTACGTTTTTCTCGCTACTGACGTTGGGGACAATGAGAGGCCAGTGCAGAAGCGATCTTACTACAGTAAATATGAGAAGACTCAGTGCATCGAATATCTATATCGTCAATGCTAGGAGAATCCAATCATCGTCAGACCGAACAGCATCGGCGCGGGAAACCGCAGAATGAGGTGTTGTTGGCACTGGAGGCAGGACAGGAAACTCGGCTTGGTAGGGGGTACTCGGGAGAAGGCAAATGGAGGATTGAGTGCGAGCAGATCCGAATTTGCATGTGCGCAATGGCTCCCAAGGAACATAGCCATGCTGCACTTATTGTTAAGTGGCAATTAATATATTGCAAAAGCTGTAATTGCTTTTTTATTTTAGTAACTTCACCTCAATTTGGTCTGGCAAAGTGTAGACTTTCATAAGAAAAAACAATAATTGGGCTGGCTTCGTTTTTATTTATCTCAAGTAAATTTCCTTCGTGTAGACGCCATTGAACGCTGGAATTTTTTAATGAGAGTTCAAAAGTAGCACTAGGATACGTAGTAGTAAGCGTCTATCAATTTATCAATTCATATGGCAGTAGGTGCAAAGTCCCTCACTCATCCTTTAAAACTTGTAGCGGTGAATGGACTCGAGGTGACTAACGGAGCGTGGGCTTTTGGGTCGAGTATCATCCAGTCTACCGGACTTGCAGGCATAAATCATCAATACTAAACTCAGCAGCGCCTTAAATGCCGCCAAGCAGAGAAAAAACGCCACTGTGACAAGTATTCCGCCAGGTGATGCGAGCTCAATTGGGGCCTCGACTAACGCCTTCGATTCCATACGCAGCACGACACAAGCGAGCGGCAACGACATCAAACCCAAGCGCTTGGATACATGGTGCGTGTGATCCAGAATGGTATCCTCGCTCTTCCAGCCTGTTAAATCGCGACAAAGGATCG
>NW_003303599.1:144049-167352 GCF_000142945.1 Phytophthora infestans T30-4
TGATATCACGCTTGTTCAGCTTGTACCAAGCGGCAGAATTTCCTTTAAAGTTCGCAGTAGTAATCGCCAAAACTCGAGAACTTGAATTGTCGTGTTGCCAATCGATGTTTTTGGCTTCAAAGTACTGAGCAAGTTGCTCGAAGTACAATTCAACAGATTCTCCCATCGTGCCATGAAATTCAGGCAGACAGATACCTTCCACTTTTACTTCACGCTTACCCATGGGTTCGAGCAGTTGTTGTTGCTTGTCAACCATTTCGATGAGTTTCTGCGTGATAGCGTTTAGTAGACCATCCTTAAGGATTTAAGGAAGTCATAATTGGTTGGCGAAAACTTAAGCGATGAAGTGCCGGAAAAAGTAGTCGGATACAGGTGGACAGCGACGAGGGGTACAGGTACTGAACTGATCCGGTTCTTATAGACCAGACACTTACAGCACACACGCAATCAGCGATAACGTTGATCAGGGGTGCAACGAAAGCTGTAGGTACTAACTTGATCCGGTTCTTAAAGACCAGACACTTAGTGCAGAACACAAGCAAAACTTCCAAACGGCAGGCCGCATGCTATGAGGTCGCAATGAAGAAATCCGACGAATGTGAAGGCGAACAAACGACGCCACGCGCTCAACGGGAGGCTTTCCACGTGTCGCGTAGCGAATAGAGAATCAAGAACCCCCTCCCAGGACGAAAAACAGCAAGTGCTACCAGATGTGACGACTGGTGAGAGCACGGCGCAGAGGAACAGCGACGAGGGAAAAGTCGCGTGGCGAGGAATGAAGCGGAGAAGGGCGGCGTGAGTCCAGCGATGGGGACTCGAAGGTAAGGCGCAGGAGAATACTATTGTGCCTCGGAGAAGGTAAATTGGAAAGTACGATTGAAATGGTTAGTTGTTTGTCGGCTACGAGGAAGTGCTTGTTAGCATTCCCTTGGTATCCTATGTATGTAAATGCATTTCACTATACTATATTCTAAGTAGTCCTTGAGTCGAATCTTGAAGTAGCGTAGCGTAGTAGTGAGCCGCGGCCCATTTGAACCGGGTCGGAATCTCCATATTGAATTCAAATGATAAAGAATGACTGTCATTGAAGTTCCATGTTTGGCAATACTCGTCCAAACATGGTGATTGTTTTCCGGTCGGGTGTGTGCCTGCCTGGTCGCTCATTGGCAACTTAAGAAGACAGTTGGCAGTCAGCAAAGATAAGGAGGAATATAATTGAAGAAATTAGGACGCATTGGTACCAACGTCATGGCCATCGCTGGCTACGATGTCGGTGCGTCGCTACAGAAATACTAATCGAATGGATGTACACACAGAGACCAGTGCGGTTGATTTTTCACAGTCGGCAAGTCGATGGATGCAAACTCAGTTGGGTGACGAATATCTATCTGCAGACGACACGCATGATGCAGCGAGCAGTAGTATTCAAGAAACTACTCCATCTGAGATTTTAGGGATCGATGTATCGTCGCTTTTGTTGCCGATACAACCTTCAGATCAACAACACCACACTGTCTACTAGGAAGAAGACATTCATTTTCGAAGACAGGTGGACGGCAGTTTGGTTCGGTAAGTTGGTATTGCTGAGGGCATTAATCTAGCGTTGCCGTTTGCAACTTTGTTAGAGCGTGCTCACTACATAGCTAGAAATGGGGATGATGACAACAATTTGGCATCTTACCTCCACTTTAGTCGTCATGAAAAGCGTCTCCGGGGGTAATTAACCAATCAAATACACTTAATCTGCCGCGCTATTATTCGAATAAATGGCAGTTATTCCCTCCCTGCCTTCAGTCCAAGAAACTCAAGAACCCCCAGCCTTTAGTATAAGGAGCTCAAGCCGATGGTGTCCACGGTAGAAGCAGTCACGAACGATGCTTGTGGCGACCCCACAACGTCAAACGCTGAGGACTTGCTAGTATACGCCAGCGCCGACGACATTGTCGCTACTTCTGTGCCTCTCGCGCAAACGTCGGTCGTGCTGACTGCACTTCCAAATGCGGCCACATAATAGAGAGCAGCGGTCATCTTCTTGTTGTAGGAGTGCCGTCTGGTTTTCGCTGCGGCGAAACGGATACCGTTTTCTCGGAGAAAACCAGCGATAAGTAGGAATGTAGGCTTTGTGCATATCAAGTTGTTTCAAACCAGCTCTCGTAGGAGCAGACAATAACATGGGCTCGAAGTGCAATGTGTTGACGGTAAGCTTCTGTTTCTTGGGGGCTGGTGCGGGTGGCTCGCAGCTTACAGCAAGAGCTGTCACAGTCTTGAGCAGTAGCGATACAAGTGACGATTACCACATCATCCTCATCGTCCATTGCGTATAAATATACTGTGAACGCGTCTCCAGGCTTCTCTACCTATTTGAGGCACAGAAGAAGAGAGGTTATTTCTCCAGCTGTAATATTGTGACAGGCGTTTTTTTTTTACCAATCCGGATTCGGCAGAATATTGTTCATCGGTCGATCTCCATCTCTTGCAACGTAGTGAACACGCTCTTAGACGTACGGTGTGGACGAGGTTATCGGAAGAGAACAATTCCATTTACCTTGGTTTCGCTAAAATTGACTTTAAACAACTCCATCCGGCTGCAGGTTTCCGTCTCGGTCCGTTTTGTCTCTGTCACAGTGAGATACTCGGGCAAATACTCGTCAGTTTTGAAGCCTGTCAGCACTACTGTAGTCTTAGCACCTGAGCGGAAGAATTCTATCGTCAGCCCTCGGTCGACAGATTGATGCAGTGGTGCACTTTGCTAAAGTGTCAAGAAGCGTACTTAAGCTGGAGAACATATTATAATAGATGATATTTTATGTAAAAAAATAGATATTATAATAGATGATAATTTATCTATTTTTTAAATCTACAGTGATTCTTCCAGATAGTGATAAAAAGTAGGTATCACTACGAAAGTGTACTGTAGCGGCAGATCGTCGTTTGCGCTCTCGATTGCTCCATCGTCACACATTTCGGCTTTCTTTACTCGATTGGAAGAGTAATCTGAGCGTGGGGCTGCGACCCGCGAGCACGAGCAGCTCACTTCGCAGCTAGCGGAACACCGCATCTCCTTGACGAATGCAATGGCAGACACCCCAATGTCTCCCCTCGGTGGCAGCTCCAATGACGATCTTCTCGCAGCTCTAGACGAAATGCTGGCCTTCACACCAGAGACGACTTCATCTCTAGCTCAACTACCGTTGGATGCAAACTTCGTGGCAGACGCATTCGAGCTGCCGGAAGTGCCGAGTCCTTACGAGCAGCCAGTGGAGGAGGAGGTAAAGATAAAGACAGAGACGACTGCAGTTCCTGTAGTACCAACTCAACCACACGAAGAGCTGAATGGACCCAGAGGAAAAGACGCGCGTGCGACGCCGTACCCGAAGGCGAAACCTCGTCGCCGCAAACGCCCGAAAGATGAACTCGATTATCTCCGAGCAAAAGTGGCGGATCTGGAGGATGAGCTGACGAATCTGAACCAATCGGCAGGTAGAATGTCTCCTGTCAGTGATGACGACGAGGAAACGTTCGCTTGTTGGAAACAGGTTGCAGAGCGACAGAAAGAGGAGGCCAACAAGACTGTGGTCGAGAACCTCAAGCTACGCGCTATGCTGAAGGGTCAATTAGAGGTCGCACGTCGTCTCGAAGTGGCTATCGCTCAGCATCAGCAGACAGCCACAGAGCAGGCTTTCCCGTGGAACCCTATCAAGACGGAGTTTACCGCAGACGCAGAGGCTGAAAGTGACTGTAGACGCCCACGCGCGCCAAGCGTCTCGGACGAACTGCTCTTCGCCGAGTTGAATGGAACTCTCGAGGCACAGTACGCACAGGTTGACGCACTACTGGAAGCGAGTGGAATTGCCGATGCTAACCGCGAAATGCTGGGCAACATTCAGCTTAGACAGGACTCGAATGGCATCTCTTTCGCACACAAGGATGTCCGTGTGCTGCCCTTCTCAATGCACGCTGTGGCTCGCGTTATGTGGTCGTTCCTCTTGTACGAGAGTAAAAAGTTGCCAGGGACTATCCAGACTCGCGTGCTGAACAATGACCACCTGAACGCCACGATCGTCGATACTCTACAACTCCCAAAGTCGCGCCACACTGAAGTCCGAACGCGAATTGCAGTGCGTCGGTATTTCGAAAGGAAGCGCATTGTGGTTGTGTGGAGTGGGTGCGTGGAGATTGCAGGCTCTGTATTTGTGCGTCTTCGTGAAAAAGGAGTCAATACTGTGTCGAACTTTGATTTTCTCAGCGGTGGCAGTGGCATCTCCCCTCATGGCTGCATCATTCGCGCCGTGGTCGACGTCAAGCCGGAGACTGTGGAATTTAGCACGGGAGTCGATACCCAAGGTCATATAGGAGAAATGACCGACCTCGTGCTCGGCACCTACCACCGCAACTTTGGATTGATCACTCAAGTGATGGAGAACCTTCTGCTTAACGACCTCATGGGAACCTCAGCTTCATCTAGACAGGAAGACGTCGTCGCATAGACAGTTGATTAGTGCCGTTTCCACTACGCCACTAATCACTTACTACAGAGTATTACTTGAGTAAACACACTAAAACCAACCGCTTTCCCCCATACATGAACTGCTTAAAAGATGAATTACCATATTTTAGTACATGAAGTATTAGAAAAGAAGTGGATCGTTCACTGTCACCGAATTAGTAAGTTTCGCATAAAATTTAAGTAAACGCACCAAGACCGACCAATGTCACTCAAACGGGGAAACAGGTGCCACTTATCACTTGACACTTTCAGTTTTTCTACGGCTAAGCAGTAGAAAATAAACCTGAAGCAGCAAGGTTATGTAGAACAACTAGCCGCCTTCTGGGCGCCATCTGTCCATGAATGAATAAATTAAATGCATTTAAAAAACGATTAGAATGTTCTATTTAGTGCTCGCGAAACGATTGGACCTATGCTCAGCGAGGCTATTGTTATCCGATCGATAACAATTACTAGCAAGAAATACATTGTAGAGCATTTCTTAATAAAATGCTCGACTAAAAACCATTTTAGCGCTCAGCAACATGCGGAGAGGCATATGGAAGACTTTTGAAGTAACTCATTTTAGGAATTGTTTGAAGCTGGTGCGAGATAGTTTTCAGCGAAATCGTAGCGATACTTAATGTGTATGGCTGGCGAAGAATTTGTTGCAAGCACTATACTGTACTTGGCATTACTTCCTCGTTCATGCTGATTGCGACCTTCTATTATACAGTATGAGGTTTCATTTGCCGGGGTGATTCTCAGCTAATAAACAGAACGACGTCTGGAAAATTTGCATTCCTTAAAAATAAGATAAGTTCGTTTGGGCCAACTGCGTACCTAGCAGATTTCTACTGCACTAAAGAAAATGCTTATGTAGCAGACCACTTTTCTACTGGATTGTGGTAATTCCTCTCTTTTAGAGCATATCAATCATCATCGATCTGCGTTTAATATTTTAGCAACCAATCATGTATCAATGTTTCCTCGTTTTATTCCAACTTCCAGCATCCACACAAGCAGGACCGCCCCTCTGCTTCCAGTCTCAACGAAGGCGAGATGGACATGGACTTGCTGGACGCTCTGGACGAGATGCTGGCCTGCACGGACGAACCCATCGAGACGGGGTATCACTTAGCCGACGCGTTTGGATCATCCGATGCACATGACGCTCGAACTGGGAGATATCCCACCTCTTTTGCCAATCGAAGAGCAGCAAGGCGCCTCGACACAGCAAAAAAATGCGGCAATAAACAATGAAGCGTCAACGCTGTCACCTTCTCAGAAACCTCAGCGTAAGGGCAAAGACGTTCGAACAGCTCCGTACGTGAAGCCAAAGCCGCGACGTCGGAAGCGACCGAAAGACGAACTAGATTATTTACGAACTCAGGTGAAGGATTTACAGGACGAACTTTCCAAGCTATCATCGACTAGTGATAGTGAAGGAAGCCACGACGACGAGCTGTTTGTCCAGTGGAAGAAAATAGCCGACCGACAAAAAGTCGAAGCGGATCGCTCCGTGGTAGAGAATCTTAAGCTGAGGTCCATGCTAGACGGGCAGTTAAAGATGGCCAGGAGTCTAGAGGCGGCTATCCAGCACCAACATGAGGAAGCTGCTCAGCTGTTGTCTCTGCATCGTGTCAAGGCCGAGCTAAACGCCATTGACAGAGGCAGAAGGCCACGCGCCATTAGCTTATCGGATGATCTCATCTTTGCTCAACTTAACATCGGACTGGAAGCGCAATACGCAGAGTTTGACTCGGTTATCGACAAGACGGGACTTGCAAAGCTGTTGCAGAGCTCAAATCAAATCCAGACGCTCCACACTCCGCAAGGTATCGCTTTCCGCCAAGGAGAAGCCCGACTACTTCCCTTCACTATGCCCGCAGTTCCTCGCGCGATGTGGAGTTGTGTACGCTACGGCAAGGCGGAGGAGCTGACGGGTCATATCCACACTCGAGTTGTTAATAATGACCACCTGAATGTCACGATCGTCGATAAGGTGCAGCTGGCAAAGTCTCACAGCATCGACACGTGTGCTAGACTGGCGATGCGCCGCTACTTCGAGCAGAATCGAATCATCGTCGTGTGGAGCGGATACGTGGAAATCACGGGCTCCTTCTTCGTGCGTCTTCGTGAAAGATGAGATGACGCTTGGCGCGTCACCGGGCTCTCTGACCTTCTATCACTACGTAAAGTAGGTGCCATAAGCACAGACTTGTAGGGCAGTAGGCGTAGAGCAAGTAGGAATAGAATGTAAGACACGTGAGTGCCGGGCAAAGTACCACGACAGGACCACGGAGTTCTGGTGCTTGCTGCCTCTCACTCGTTGTGCACGCAGCGCAGCAAAAGCAGTTGTGAGAGTGAGAGCTGCCAGCACCTGAACCTCCATGTTCCGCAAAGTTAGATTAGCACATACTCAGTCTATAGAAAGCTAAGTAGTTCACCATCACCTGCAACGCAGTTGCAGTTGCTCACCGCCACCCATGTCGTCCTTCATACAGTCCTTGGTATCTTCCGCACGCCGCTCGCACGTGAGCGCATTGCAGACCGGTACGCCGGGATGCAGTACATGCATAGACACGCGTAGGATTGTAGGTTGGATCAGTAGTACTGGTATTGCCAGTGTCTTGGGCTGTGGCAATGACGTCTGGCACTGGACACTGGCAGACCGTAGCAAATAGCATCTCACAGTAGCAGGATAGCATCTCACACTCCCACTTGATCTCGGCGATGCAGTGCCAAATCGACGCGATCACATCGCTTCATCCGTACACACACCACTGATAATAGTCGTACGATAGCCACCATCACCGTAATTTGCTAGCTGCATAGTCTCCCACTCGAATCGCACATGTCCGTAGTCCAGCGCAGTTGATTGCATGCTAGTGTTGTGGTACAGCCACACGAAACTGGTTCTTCCAGTCGGCACACAGGCACACTACATGTCATCGTCGTCAGTAATGTCTAATCCGTCGTTCTTGACCGCATCGCAGGTGACGCAGTCAAGGTATCATGCATCGCAGTTGACGCAGATGTAGCCTTTTCATTTACAGTGGCGGCCATGTCACTGTCTGCCACGATAGGCAGTACCTTCAGCATCTTTCGGAATCGGGAGAACTTGACCACCGCAAGTGGTTTGGTCATGATGTCAGCCACCATGTCCTCCGTCCCGATGTGTTGCGTAATGATCCGTTTTAGTTCCACATTCCGCCGCACCATGTGGTATTTGTTGTCAATGTGTTTTTGCTTGCTGTGCTTGCCGGGTTTAGTCGTTAGAGAGATGGCTCCCTGATTATCTCCGAGTAGTACAGGTAGTGCATGTTTCCACACTAGTTCTCGGCAGAGCCCTGCAAGCCACAGCAAGTCTTTTGTAGCTTCAGCCATTGCAACGTACTCAGCTTCACATATGCTCTGAGCATTGATTTCTTGTTTCCTCGATGAATAGGAGACAACATTGCTGTCCATCGTCGTCACGTATCCACTGATGCTGCGGCGGTCAACTGGATCATTAGCATAGTCAGCATCCGAATAGCAACCCACACATAGGTCACTCGCTGACGCAACATCCATCACCAGACCAAAGTCACGTGTAGCCTGCAGGTAGCGCAATACCCGCTTGGCTTGCGCATAGTGAGTATGGTCGTAGCTGGCTAGGTATTTCCCGAGATGTCTGGTTGCGTGTGCGATGTCAGGTGTTGAGGCACTTACAAGATACTGAAGCGCACCAACCAGCTCTCGATAGGGCAGGTACTCGGTCGTAGCAGGAACAACCGCCTTTGAGGGTGTCAAAGCCTCAGGCGTAGTACACCCATTGCACGTCTCCATGTGAAATCGTTTGAGTACTTCGAGTACATACTGTTTCTGGCAGTAGATAATCTGTCGACTGGGTCGGTTGATCAAGATCTCCACACCTAGTAAGTGCTTCACGGTTCCCATGGTTGTGAGCTCAAACGTTTCTTGCAGCGCGGCTGCAATTCGAGCACACAGCTCACGTGGACCCATTATCAATAGGTCGTCCACGTACACTTAGGAGCATAGTCACTTCTCCATCCTTCTTCAGCGCGTACAAGCCGTAGTCCGACTCCAGTCTTTCAAGCCCAAGTGTCAGCAACTTGGCATGTAGAGTTCGGTTCCATACGTTTGGTGCTTGTTTAAGTCCATAGAGGCTCTTCAAGAGCTTACAGACAAACGCTGGCCCATCTGTTTGAAAGCCTGGTGGTTGCTCCATGAAGATTAACTCATCGAGGTCCCCGTAAAGAAACGCGGTCTTTACATCGTACTGAAGAACTTCCCATCCTCGTTGAACGGCGAAGTAGATGGCAACACGGATCGTCTCAAACCGGATTACCGGTGCGTAGGTCTCACTGTAGTTCACGCCCAGTTGTTGTTTGAAGCTCAGAATCACGAGACGAGCTTTAAATCTTTTCACACGCCCTCGTTCGTCACGCTTAACAGCGAATACCCGTCTGCACGTAATAACCTTGACGCCTTTGGCTGCCGCGCGTGGCACCAATTTCCATGTTTTGTGTCGTTTCAGTGACTGTAGCTCAGCAAGCATAGCAGCCTTCCACTGAAGCCAATGCTTGCTCCGACGTGCCTGCTTGTAGGTCGTCGGTATCTCAATGTCCACATGGATAGACATCACGTTGCCCACCACATAGTCAAGAAGCCGCACGCTTGGCTTCTGCGTCCTACGAGGTCGCTTGAGACAGGGTTGAACAGCTGGATCGCGAATCTCAGAAGTTTTCGTCTCCTTCTCTTCTGTTTCAAGTTTCTTTCGCGTCTTTCGTTTTCGTCGCTTGCCAGACTTGGGTGCCGCAGGTGGCTCTTTCGTCTCATCGCTCGCAGCAACTTCAACTGGTGCATCTACACCGGCTGGCGACTCTACTCTCTGTTCCTCAGGTAAGTCGTCTTTCGCACTCCCACTGGACTCATGTTCTCTGTCCTGCAGGTCATCAGCTATCGGCACCATCTCGAGCTGCTTCGTCACATTCGAAGACTTAGAGCTCCAACCAGGTAGGTACGTCTCCATACTAGTCTTGATGCGTGCCACCGGAACACTATCGGGCAGCTGATGATAACCATCGTGATATGCGTTCTCTAGGAGTTGCTTTACGTAAGTGCCGTTACTTGTAAACTCCTCGTGAAATCGCGTGTTTCGTCCACGTGCAGTCACGACTTGAGCCGTCTTCAAATCCAGAAATTTGTAGCCCTTGGTATCATGACTATAACCAAGTAATAGAGATAGTCGTGCTCTCGGCTCCAATTTTTCTTTCTTTTGTCTGGACTCAGGAGGGACACGCACGTGTGCCACACATCCCCAAGTCCGAAGCTCATCCACATCGGGTGTCACACTGTACAGCTTCTTGTATGGCGAGACCAGTCCTAGCGGTTTAGTTGGTAGCCAATTCAGTGTCGTAACAATGTGTAGAAGTGCTTCTCCCCATAGCATGTTAGGAAGATGTGTAGCGGTCAGCATAGCACGGATGCGAGGCAGTACAGTGCCATTCGCTCGCTCCACCACACCATTCTCCTGAGGAGAGTAAGCATTCGTGAACTGCTGCACAATCCCATGCTCATTGCAGTAATCACTCAGCGCATTACTGGTGAATTCACCACCCTGATCAGAGTGCAGCCTCCGAACAGTGAGCTTGGGAAACTGAGTCCGAAGTTGATGTAGCAAAATCTTGACGTACAGTGTAGCCGCACTCTTTCGTTCGAGAAGAAACGCCCACTTGAAGCGAGTAGCTTCATCAATGATTAGCAGGAACATAGTTGCACCACCTTCCGTCGGTTCATTCATCGTGCATATGTCCATCATCAACATCTCGAGCGGTTCAGACTTCCGTTCAGGAAGTCTGAACCGTCTTGCTAGCAGCACACGCAACACACTCGTAGGAGCTCAGACCTTGTGCATTAATCTTTACTCCGACATCGAGCTTACTCGACAGCTCTCTCACAGTGTCCATACTCATGTGAGCGAACCGTTGGTGCAGTAACTCCATCGTCTTTCTGCTGTCCATGTCTTGTTTGCGTGCTGCCATCACCATCACTCCTGACACTCGCTCTCCCTTCAATCGGTAGATATTGTCTCGCATGATAAACTTCAACGAAGTACCTGGCTTTGAGAGCCAAGCCGACTGCTGATCATCTGAGCCCAGCAGCTTGTACTTCCCAGCCGTCTGCAAGTGACCGAGGCTGATAATGTTCACCTTTGCATTAGGAGTGTAGACCACGTCCTCAAGGAGGCGTTCTTCTTGTTCACCAGTTGTTTGGCTTACAATGCTTAGCAAGACAGAACCACACATAGTTGCATGTTCCGATGTTCCGTTGGCAAAGTCAAGCCGACTGGTGCGATCTTCTCGAATGATAGTAAATAGAGACAAGTCTTCACAGACATTCGCCTGAGAGCCAGAGTCCAAAATCCAACTCCACCCAATCTGAGTCATCAGACTGCTTTCCTTGGTTTCGACCAATCGCATTCACCTGTCGAATTCCACCAATACCAACATTCCCACGATTTTCGCAGTGTCTAGGCGAGTTTCCACGACGACTTGGCGACAAGTTCCGACGTTGAAGATCATTTCGACGAATGCAATCATTCAGTAGTGGTCCACGCGCGGGTGATGGTCCACTACGCCACGGCTCTTGCGGCTGGGGTCCATAATGACTTGGCGGCTGGTTGTTCGCTCGTGGCTCACGACGAGCAGACCAATTACGACCACGAGGTGGCGAACGCCAACGCAATGGCGAACGCCCACGCTGCAGTGATCTTCCTCTCGGTGAGCGACTTCTTCCAGACTGCGGTGGTCTAACTTGTTGCAGGTTTCGGGGCGGTGAGCGACTCCATCTACGTTGCGGCGACCTTCCTTGTTGGAAGTCCCGAGGAGGTGAGCGGCTCCTTCCACGTTGCGGTGATCTTCCTCTTTGGAAGTTCCGCGGAGGTGAGCGGCTCCTTCCACGTTGCGGCGATCTTCCTCTTTGGATTCCGCGGAGGTGAGTAGTTCCATCCTTGTAGTTGTAGTGAGTCAGCTCGTCCTGGTATAAATCCACTGCGTCCTAGCTCATAAGGACTCATGTTGGACTGATATCCTCGCCCGTAATCTTGCTCAGGTCCTTGGCGTCCGCGTCGCTCAACATTAGGTCCACAATGATCATCCCCCGGCACAGGTGGACCCACTTGTGGTCCACCTTTGGTGTACCATAGCTCAGATCCAGGTCCTTGCGAGCTCTGCATCAGTCCTTGACCCAGATAGTATAATGCAGTTTACAAAGCAGGAGGTGGACCAAGCGATTGGCCACTCTCCCACTGGCTTTTCATCGCCGCTGGTACAGCAAATTGCACCTCTTGGTGTCCTGTATGCACTTGTCCATCCTTTTGTTCTTGTTCTCCACCTTGCATATGATTAACAGGAACTCTCAGTTGCAGTTGCTGCGGTGTCGTTGGCACGTTCGGGTGTACTGCAGGTGTACACTTGGACTCGAGTCCGACTGCCGATGTCTTCACCTCTTCAGCCAGATTCATATCTTCAGCCTCACTGCTCGCAGGTGTTATCACCGAATACACGGGAGACATGTGTGCAGCCGTCGCCACACCATCGTTGTTCCCATCGTTATTCGCCAGTCGTGTCGTCGCACACAACGAGAGACCCGAGAATAGGGCTCGTTGCTCACTGTCAGACTGGGAAACTTCAACTCGTCTCACCGAGCTGATGAGGGAAGCTGGCGACTTCTTGTACTTCAACTTGTTCTTAAGTCTCTTGGCCAGGTCTGGTCTCAGTTGCATGCCAGTCTGCGCAGTGCATTCTGCATACCAGTGACCATCTCCATTGCAGTTAGCGCAGGCTGTGTGCTTCTTCTTCTCAGCTGCAGCCTTTGCCTTCTTGCGCTGGTTCTTCCCACGTTTCTTTCCAGACTCACGTCCACTTCCACTGTTGTGTCCATGTCCGTAGCCTTGACCTTGTCCTCGTCCTTGTCCTTGGCCAGTACTAACCTGCGCGACTTGCATCGTCCGCGTTGTAGGCCGGTTCGTCTGCTGTTGCAGCTGATCACGCTGATGTTCAGCGGAGCGCAGGCGCTGCAACGCCTCGGACAGCTTTAGGCCACGTCGGTCGTGTTGGTTGATCCAGTCTGCGTGTTCACGCGCGAGATCTCGAAATACCAACACGCAGTTTGATAGAAGTAGGCTTGCATGTTGTCATTCTTCAAATTCACCATTTCCTTGACGCAGGAGTGTCACCTTTCGTCCGATGTCCTCCACGTACGCAGTAACGGACTCGTTCGGTTGTAATCGGCGAGTCACCAAGTCCTGTAGCAAGTAGTCAGAATTGATGCCGTCTCCAGCCTCAAAGTGTTTGGTAATCGCTGAATACAGCATTGCTGCCGCATCCATGTTGTCTCTTATCTCATCGATCTTGAACGTAATGCGTAAGTCCACAGATAGAGATAGGGCCAACGCGGAGAACGCCTTGTTCTTTCGCGTCGCATACCACTCATGATACTTAGGGCGACGTATACCTTCCTCTTCGTCATATCGCTCTCCTCCATACGTAATGTCGCCTAGCGAGCGCGTCTCGAAGTGCAACGGCACCTCGCTTCGCCACGCTTTGTAGTCTTCTTTCTTGTGAAGCTTAGGCAACACAATGCTTGCGGAGTTGCGCAACGCCTTGGTGTGGTCGGACAGCTCCTTGTCGTCGTACCGACCACCGGGGTTCATGTTGTCCAGGCTGCTCTCTCCTCGGCTCGTGTAGCTTCGTCCACTGCCAACCGATCCTTGGCTCGACGGTGGTGGAGGCGGAGGGGGCGGATTTTCAACTGGCCCCGTTTCTTCGATTGTGTTCGAATTCTGCATACCTTCGAGTAACACTCGAAGTAACGGTCGCCCACCAGTAATTCCGATCAATGAGCGAATTAGTCGCTCAGCATCAGATTGCGATAATGTCGCATCATCCGGGCCATTCAGCCTTTCGACCAATCCCGGGGAATCTTCTCCTTGATTCGTCAAAACTTCTTTTTGTGTGTTTTCAACACCAGAGTCTACGTCAGTCGATCGCTGCGCCCTGATTGGGCTCATAACCTGAGATGACGCATGGCGCGTCACCGGGCTCTCCGACCTTCTATCACTACGTAAAGTAGGTGCCATAAGCACAGACTTGTAGGGCAGTAGGCGTAGAGCAAGTAGGAATAGAATGTAAGACACGTGAGTGCCGGGCAAAGTACCACGACAGGACCCCGGAGTTCTGGTGCTTGCTGCCTCTCACTCGTTGTACACGCAGCACAGCAAAAGCAGTTGTGAGAGTGAGAGCTGCCAGCACCTGAACCTCCATGTTCCGCAAAGTTAGATTAGCACATACTCAGTCTAAGATAGTCTATAGAAAGCTAAGTAGTTCACCATCACCGCAACGCAGTTGCAGTTGCTCACCGCCACCCATGTCTTCCTTCATACAGTCCTTGGTATCTTCCGCACGCCGCTCGCACGTGAGCGCGTTGCAGACCGGTACGCCGGGATGCAGTACATGCATAGACACGCGTAGGATTGTAGGTTGGATCAGTAGTACTGGTATTGCCAGTGTCTTGGGCTGTGGCAATGACGTCTGGCACTGGACACTGGCAGACCGTAGCAAATAGCATCTCACAAAAGAGGCTACACTTCAGCCTCAGCCTTCGACTTCAGCACAAACGCCGAGGTGAGTTCCAGTAGGTCGAGTAGTATCCCTGGCTGTGTACTTCGCATGAAGCCCGAGATGGATGAGTTCGACTCGGAAGAAGAAGCTAAAGACCACGTTGGAGAAGTGTCGGATCTTGTAGTGGGCTCGTACCATCGGAACTTTGGCTTGATGTACCAGATCATTGAGAATCTTCTCTTCCGTGACTCGACGGGCGGAGAAGCGGACGAGCTAGAATTGGATCGTTTTGCCACATACTAGACAAACTGTCATACGTGTAGTAGCCAGTTTATCGCTGCGAGATAGTACACCATTGCAGAGCGAGTTGTTTTTCTCCCTGCTTCATGCCCATTTTGAGCCTATTCTGGTTACTTACTGTGTCGCAGAAACGAGTCCGGTTGATTAGACAGCAAATAGAGGTCGTGTGGATCAAACTGTCGTCCATTTACACTGTACATGGTAGGTTCGCATAGTGCAACGCTTCAGCGCAATGTAAGTGCCGGTAGAATTTGTGAGGTCAGCGTGTCGAGCTCCGCTGGCTCACTGTTATCTTTAGGCAACCAACCAGTTATTAAAACTACATGCTCGTTTCCCACGGAGAAGAATTGGGATTGATGAGGAAACCTCGCGTTGTTCTTTCTGTCTTCTCTTTAGCTCTAGGCTCTACACTCGTGTGCATTCACTCGCTTGGATCTGCCTTCAGAAGAATATAATTTATTCTTAAGACTTGTGGAGCAATCGCAATATGTTTTCTTGCAGTTCGAGAACTATCGGCGTCGTATAAATATGTGGCTTCTGTCGAGGAAAGTACGCAGATGTTCAGCGTCGAGTTCATCAAATCGAAAGCCAGGGCAGTTCTTCAGTTCTCGGTACTGTAGAAACGCGCGTATTCGCCGTCCAAATGCTACGCTCTATGAATTCCTACGCAGTTGACGTCGCCTACATTGAAATAGAAGTCATGCAGTTGTGAAAACTATTTGTGCCTGAGGATTGCAAACCGCTATTATAATAAATTGGATAAGGTCACTTGGGTCAAGACGACCTGGTAAGAAAACATTTGCACGCTTATGTATGGCACTGCAGACGTGCCTGCACATTGCAAACGTCCTCACCATCCGTACCTCTGCCCGCCCTGACTCACAGAAGAAGGCCTACGTTAACGAAATGCTGGGCACTCCAAAATCTGCTGCTTCGAGTCGAGATGACCACCCTTTTCCCACTGTCGACCTTAACAGATCCACCGTGCGATGACTCGGTATCAACTCGCTCTCCAACGCACACGTCTCCAGTAGAATACGATGGATCAAGTGAGAGTGACAGCGAGCTCTTGCTGAGTCTCTTCGGTCATCCCGGACAGGATTCCGATGTCGCTGACCGAGGTGGTCGTCCATTTCCTTACACCCGCTCCAAGACGCGATGGCGTAAGCGTCCGAACGATGAGCTCAAGTACCTGCGAGCGCAGATCACCGAGCTTGAAGGCTTGGTCATAACATTGAGCCATTCCGACCCTCGCCCGAAGTTACTGCGCCATGGTGAAGATAATGGAGATAAAAAGCAAGTGCAAGTGCTCCAGAAACTCTCGGAAGAAAGTCACAAGAAGAAGATGGAGGCAGCTTTGACCGAGAACCGGAAGCTCAAGGCCATGGTAGCAAGTAACTTTCAAGTGGCTAAGGCGCTGCAAGCCGCTCTTGACGAGAACATGCGCCTGAGAGCGCGTAAAATTTGCTGGCCTAGCAGCGCCGCCGCTTCGGATGAACTGGTGTTCGCCTTGCTGGACGAAGAAAAGGAGCTGCAGTACGCTGCGACAGACAAAGTCCTGGACGCGAGTGGGATCGCTCGGATCTACCATCCGTATTTCTCCGAGCCCGAACTCCACCGTGAGGGCAGTGGAGTGAATTTTCAGCACAATGACGTTCGTGTACTCCCCTTCGCTGTGGCAGACGTTGTTCGAGCGCTGCGTCACAGCTTGAGGCATGGATCAAACGTTGGTCCCTCGCAACACTGTCGTAAATTTCTCATACAGGACGCCTTCTCTCAAGCGGTAACGGTGGACAACGTGGAAGTCCTTGGCACGCGTCCAGCTGTAATCAAGGGCCGGCATTTGCTTTGGTCTGTCGTTAAGCCTGAACGAACGGTCATCAATTGGTCGAGCTTCAACGAATACGACGGAGCCAAGCACATTCGACTTCTCAAGAGATTGTGGTTCTCTGTCGAGCCGATCGCCTTACACGCCGGTCCATCGACACATGGTTGTATTCTGCGAACCATCGTTCGGTTCACTCCTGTGGACCCTGAGACCAGTCTGAGAGACATTGAAGAGATGGCGGATGTCATCATCTCGGGCTACAAGCGCGACTCGGTGAGGGTCGTCATGGCGGTGAGAGAGCAATTGGCAGCCTTAGCCGCGTCGAGAAATTCAACAATATAAAAGAAAAATTACACGTGCATTTTAAGACGAAGTAGTAAGCTACTGAACAATCGTGCATGTGTCACTTGTGGCAGAAACGCCATGCTTCGAGAGCAAAAATGCTAAGCTGTACACTGTACAGCAGTAGTGTACAACAATCAATTACAGCCCAGAATAGCACCCTACCAGGTTGCCTGGTAGGGTGGTCCAGGTATCGGATACTGTTTGCTCTTCTCTGTAGAAGCATTCGAACGCATACAATTCGATCAGCGAAATAGGCTGGCGCGATGCAGATACATGTTAATACGTTTGATACGTCTGGGTGAGGCCACTTGATTCCGACACATGGCAGGATTCGCCTTCGTGCAGGGGCTTTGTTGACTCATCCTTCTATCAACGTCCCCCCTGTAACAGGGGGGAATGGTAACTTCAAAATCGGTGAAGTTAATATTGTGAAAATATCACCTGTAGACCAGTTAATATAAAAAATATCACCTAATATTTTCTTCTGAGACAATATGATATTATTAAATATCAACTTAATATTAGCTAATACGATATTATATTTTTCAAAGATTGCGTAATTGGGCTAAATTAACCAATCCGATGTAGCTAACGCTCGACTAGCTGAAGTATTACTAATCAACCGTGAGGGAGGGACAGTGACGGCAAGGTTGGCGTCGTGTGTTGGCACTGCTGAGCGCATTAATCTAGCGCCACAGGCAGCAGGTTTATTAGACGCACGATGTGGACAAGGAGATCGGTAGAGAACAAGAGCAAATGTCTTGATTTCGCTCTATCAACGTTAAACAGCTGCAAGCGTTTGCAGTTTTTCATCTCGATCGCCTTACTGCTTCTCTAGAACCTGATCGAAAAAGTTATTTGGCTCCGCTAGGTGGCAAGAAGCGTACTTAAGTGGGAAAATATCATAAAATATCATGTAGTATCTAATATTTTTCGGTTCTCCGAGTTAATATTAAAATATTATGTTAACTTTTATAAAAATGAGTTACTATTAATATTTAATATCGAAAATAGTACTATTACTACCAAAAATATCATTTGATATTTGGTTACCATTAGCCCCTGCCCCTGTTGCAAATTGCCAGCTCAGCAGATCCGAAGGACACGGATTCCTACATCTGTCGGCCTTATGAACGAGCAATTACCCGCCTCTCCGACGCCGTCGTTCACATCGACTGCAAGCCTAAGTGGGTCGAGTGAGGCAGACAGCGATCTCTTCTCAACCCTGTTCGAGCTACCAGCGCTTAGCTACTCACCCAGCTCCGCTTCCGACAGAGGAGATCGCCCTTTTCCTTACACTCGGTCCAAGACACGTTGGCGAAAGCGACCAAACGACGAGCTAAAGTATCTGCGAGCTCAAATCATCGAGCTAGAGGGTCTGAAAACGGCGCTGAGCTACCAGCCGAGACGACATGGTGGGAATGCCAATGAACCCCACGTCAGCGAAGAGAGTCACGCGAAGCAGCTGCAAGCTGCGCTCAAAGAGAACCGAAGACTGCGAGCAATGGTAGCGCGTCGGTTCCAACTCGCTTGCTCGCTTCAAAGTGCAATCGATGAGCAGTTGCGGCTGAGAGCTGGGAAAATCTCATGGCCGAAAAGCACTGCGACTTCGGACGAGTTGATTTTTGCCTTGCTGGACGAAGAGAAAGACAAGCAGTTCGCTGTGCTCGACAAGGTAATGGAGGAGAGTGGGATCGCGCGAGTATTTCACTCGCTGTACTCTTCACTGCAGCTCCAAGTTAGCGGAAATCGAGTGTCGTTCCAGCACAGCGAGGTGCGAATGCTCCCGTTCAATGTGGCGGATGTGGCTGGCTCGCTTCGACACTGTTTGAGCTACGGATCGAGAGTCGGGCCGACTAGACACTGTCGCAACATTCGGATGTATGACGAATACTTTCATGCTGTTACGGCCGACAAGGTGGAACTGCCAGAGACTCAACCTGCCGACGTCAGCTCCAGAGTCGTTCAGTTATGTGTAGCTAAGCCTGAGAAGACGGTCGTGACGTGGTCGGCTTATGTTGAGTATAAAGGTTCGAAGTGCATTCGTTTGCTGGAGAAGACGTGGATTGTATTGGAAGCGATTTCGTTGGGAAAACTCGGTATGTTTCCGGTGGGGGGACGGATGCACGGCACGTTGATGCGAGTTGTAGTTCGGTTGACACCGGTAGAGACTGAGTTTGATCTGCACAAGACAAAGGATGTCGAGGAGATGGCGAACGTCGTTGTGGGCACGTACCAGCGCAATGGCCAACGGATGCTCCAGGCGATGCTCGAGTATTTGAAAGATTGCCAACGAAATCGGTGAGAAACGTGAACAAAACTAAGCACCAAGAGAGTGGCAGCCACGCATTTAGCACTTTACGTGTATCGTTGCGCACGATGTGGCGAGTATTACAGGTAAATACAGGAGGAAGTAGCAGGAGTAAGTCGTATGTGTTCCAAGAACAAATGTAATTGCTTGTCACTTGGGCCTCAATGCGATAATCGTTGGAATCAACTCCTTATTGAACTTAGATATGTTCATTTAAAGTGGAAAAGCTTCCAGCATCATTTCCACTTTACTGTGTACGAGTCGTACCTCTTCACTATCCTGTTGACTCAGTCCATTTCCAATTTTATGACTTCTTAAAGACCCGGACAACTATTATGCACCACTACAGTAGGTAACGGACAGAGCAGTGTCATTTAGCTTGGGCTTTGTCGGGTGTCGTCTCGCGCCGTTCGCAACAACTCACTCGAACCTCATTTCAGTAAACGAAGATGGCCGAGCAATACGACCGAGAAGGGCGACCATTTCCTTACACCCGATCGAAGACGCGATGGCGCAAGCGGCCGAGTGACGAGCTCAAGTACTTGAAAGCGCAAGTGGTTGACTTGGAGAAGCTACTTGCAGCTCTCAGCCACTCTGACTCGTCCCGTCCGAGACTTCTGAACGACGGAGAGACGACCAGTGACAACCAAGTTGAGATGCTCCAAAAACTTTACCGAGAAAGTGAAGTAGACAAGTTAAAAGACGCGATGAAGCAGAACCAGTACCTGCGAGCAATGCTCGTCCGGAAAGTTCACTTGGCTCGATCTCTCCAGTCCGCCATTAGTGAGCAGATGCGACTAGGCGTACGGAAGATATCGTGGCCAACCCGTGAAGGAGCAGCAGATGAAGTGATTTTCGCCTTGCTAGATGAAGAGAAAGAGCGTCAGTTCGCTGTGCTTGACGAAATGTTGGAGCAAAGCGGGATGGCACGAGTTTATCACCATTCATTCTCTAGGCTCCTGCTTCATCAAAGCGGGAAAACAGTGTCGTTCCAGCACAATGAAGTGCGCCTGCTCCCGTTTGCCGTGTCGGATGTCGCTCGCGCATTGCGCCACAGCTTGAGTTTTGGGGCGCGAGTTGGGCCGACCAAGCATTGTCGAGACATCCGCATGTACGATAGCTACTTCCACGCGGTTACTGCTGACAGCGTCCAGCTGCCAGACGCCCAATCTGCGGAGGTCAAGTCGAGAGTGCTTCAGTTGTGTGTCACTCAGCCAGAACGCACTGTGGTGACCTGGTCGGGCTACGTCGAGTATAAAAGCCACAAGTTTATTCGCCTACTGGAGAAAACGTGGGTCGTCCTGGAGTCCATTCCGATGCCGGCAACGGGAGGAAGGACTCATGGGACGTTGATGCGGGTGGTTGTTCGCTTGACGCCAGTCGAAGCTGAGCTAGATCCACAGAAACCGGAGGATATTGTGGAGATGGCAAATGTAGTCGTAAGCACTTATCAACGCCATGGACAACGAATGCTCCAGTCGATGCTTGAACAGCTGAGCGATTGCATGAGAACGGGAACACGCATTTGAAGACGTGAAAGGTGCCTGCATCTTGTGGTGTCGGTGGTTTTTAAGGAGAGGGTCGAGTTAAAAGTGAGTGGTTAAACGTGAGAACAGTGTCAACATGATCGAGTAGCAAGATAACACAAGCTCTTCACGCTTTGGCAATGGCATGAATGTAACTTCGCTCAACCTCGTGAAATACACGTACTGTACATGTAGCTCCCTATCAGTGCAGCTCAATTCAATTCTAGAAGATAGAGGGTTTTACATGAGGCAATTGAGCTCGAACATTGCCACTTCTTGGCGAGGAAAACTTTGCTGACAGGCATGTCAGACGTCCTATAAACCGACCGTCTACTGTAGAAACCAAGAATCAACGTTAAGCTTAGGACGCCACGACATCTTTCGATCTCCACTCATGTTGGAAATGCGCCTGTTGGTATAACGTCGTACGTGTACGATCAACAGAAGATACCCGTTGCTGTCATTCAAGTGGAACCCCCTATTATATCGCCAACGAACTAACGTTTCTTGACTCAGCGGACATCTTACCAAGGTAAAGTTATATTGTACATGTCGGATCTTATCCGGTAGCAGTACTGGTGAAAACAATGGCTTGCCATCAGCAAGGATTGTGGGGACTGGTAACGTTCACATCCGCATACATGTACAGTGCGAGCGTCGCGCTCTATGGATTATTACCAGTAATGTGTTTGCGGTCAATGTATGTTTTGCCCGATGGCTGTATGTGTATATGGAGCACGTGGCGTTTCTTTAGTCAATACGAACATGTGGGTGGGGCATTGTGAGCTTCTGTATGCTTTCTTGCTGTGTTGAAGATCTTTGCCTTTACTACCTGGCCTCCTTATGGTGTTGATGTCAATACAAGTGAAATCGATATACTTCCCAGCAAGTGTAGGTGAGTCTCGTTGACGAACTATTTGGACCCATTCTGTCTGGTCATTCTCCAATTACCCTCGCCGCGATGAATACTACCGTACAAGAGCCCTGGAGCCTTCAACCGACCTGGAATGGTTTTGGTGGGGCTATTCAATCTCCAAGCAACGCCTCGGTTACCGAATCGGACGCGTCAAGTGAGAGCGACTGTGATCTGTTAAGCCTGTTCGAGCAGCCACTGTCTCCCAAGTGTGTCAGCAGAGAGCGCTCCGACAGAGGAGGGCGTCCGTTTCCGTACACCCGATCCAAGACGCGATGGCGCAAGCGTCCTAATGACGAGATCAAGTACCTAAGGGGTCAACTTGGTGAGCTGCAGAAACTGAAAAGTGAGTTGAGCAATCGCGACACGAAGCCATTCCATGCCAACGATCCTACGAAGGACAGCAACCGCCCCGAGTCCTTCCAATATGTCCGTGAAGAAAAGAGCGACAAAGAACTTGGCGCGGCGTTGGCAGAGAATCGAAAACTGCGCTCGATGGTGGCTGCTCGTCGTCAAGTGACGAAGACGCTTCAAGTTGCGATCGACGAGCAAGTACGACTCAAGGCACAAAGAGTTTATCACGCCAATGACTCGGTGGCTCCAGCCGAGTTACTCCCCGCTTAAGGGAGTGTTGAAAGTGTCGTTTTGGTGTTGTTTGGAAGTTTTATGAAGTCGAGACGGGAACCTTTTGAGTCGTAGCAATAGACCAACTTTTATCATGAGTTTGCCGTTATTACCGCGTTGCGTCTTGCGTAGTCATTCGCGTTTTATCAGCACAGCAACGTTAGACGAACGAGATCGCGTTCCTACAGGGGTTCCGAAAATACTATTTTTATTAAATACTTTTGTATTTTAATCAATAAATTATTTATTTTTAGATTTGCTTAGAAGGGCTGCAATATTTGTTTTGTGCTCTGTGTCACCGATAACCCTATTGCGAACCGGTCTCCTGAGACCGGTTCACAATCACTTCTTCGAATGGAGCACGTTCATCGATTTATGGCGCATCATCCTCCAACAATTTAGCATTTCTTAGCTGGAGCAATACACTCACAGCCCATTGTCTACTCTACTCAATACGATGCCTGCGAAGACCCCGTGGAGCGTTCCAAAGCCGCGTCGAAAGGCAGCTTCCGCCCCGCCCAGAGCGCCAAAGAAAGCCAAGAAGGCCAAGACGTCGAAGAAGATGGTCCGCACGCATTCGTTCACGTCGAAGCAAGTGTCATCTTTCTATTTCACGGCTGTACTCGACGATGATGAAGAGCCTACTGCAGTATACAAGTGTCGCTGTGGTGTCCAGCGCCGAATGGAGCCTAACACTGGCTACACAAACCTACTTGGCCACGTCTTCATGTGGCACACAAACTTCGTTGCGGACATGACAAGCGCCAGCTCAAATACGGAAACGTTAGTTGGGTTCGTCGATGACAAGACTCACAAAGTCTTCTCTTGGATTGACGTTGTGCTCTCGTGCAATCTGCCCTTCTCGTTCTGTGAGACAGACGCGGCATCTAACTACGTAAGGATTGGAAGCCTTTCGACGGACAGCCTCGTGAAATACATGTGCCTACTAGTCCGTGAAGTTGAAACTGTGATCGCTGGTATTCTGCCAAAGTCGTTTGACATCATTTTTGACGGGTGGACCTTCCGTTTAGAGCATTACGTCGCAGTCTTTGCATCCTTTCGCCACGATGGAAAAGTGCAGAACATTTTGGTCGCAATGGCGCCACTTGTCGACGATGAGGTCAGCGACCACACAGCCCGCAGTCACGTTAAGTTTCTGGACACAATTCTCTCTTACTATGGCCGGAGCAAAGCCAATATTGTCTACATTGTCGGAGATAATTGCTCCGTGAACGGTGCTGTTGCCGATCTGCTGCAGGTTTCGATGGTGGGCTGTGCCAGCCATCGTCTGAGCCTGGCGGTAAACTTGCTCCTCTCTGGCGACGATGAGCTGATCACTGA
>NW_003303599.1:183755-185332 GCF_000142945.1 Phytophthora infestans T30-4
ATAATTCTTATAAAATATTTTGTTCTAATTTTGAATTATTTTTTAATAAAAAATTATCAATTTATAAAAAAAATCAAGAAATTAAAATATATAAAACTCCGATTTTTAATACTTTATTAAAACAAAAAATTAATAGTTTTTTAAATCAAAAATTTTTATTATTTAAAAAAATTTTTATAATAGTTAATTAAAAATCTAATTAACTTAAAATAAGTGTATAGCTCAGTTGGTAGAGCACCGGACTTTTAATCCGATGGTCTTGGGTTCAAGTCCCAATACACTTATTAGGGGATATATTTCAACTGGTAGAAAGTATGTTTTGCAAATATAAGGTTATCGGTTCGAATCCGATTATCTCCATAATTATTATATAATTTTATGCAAAAAAAAATTAAAAAAAATATTAAACAACGTTATTTATTTAAAAATTTAGAAAAAAATAGATTAACATTAAAAATTATTTCAAAAAATTTAAATATTCAAAAAGATTTAAGATGGAAATTACAACAAAAATGGTTCTTTTTTCATCAAAATTCATCAATTACTCGAATTAAAAATTTATGTGTTTTAACATGGCGATTTCTCATTGGATGAAAACGACCGATACCTCGCTGCTGCAAACGAAAACGAGCGCCGTGCAGCTGCTGAAGGCACCTACGCACGTTCGGACAGCCGCCAACCGCGTGGAAACACGCCTGATCGCGAGAATGCCTTCAATCAAGATCGCCGAAGTAGTGACCGTGGGTTCAATCAGGACCAACGCGGTCGACGTGACTTCAACCGCGACAACCGACGCCCACAGTACGGACCATGCGCGGTGTGCGGTGGCATGAGTCACTCCGCCCACTACTGTAACAAGCGATGCAAGTTCTGCAAGCAGCTCCACGATGCTGGACAATGCGAACTTTTCCGCAACTTCCAAGACCTTGCCAAATTCGTGCGCACTAAAGGCACGAAGGAGGAGCTCCCGCCAGAGCTCAAGGCCGTCGTTCAAGAACGTCATTTAAACTAGGCAGCCCGCCAACTACAACTGGGTTGGTCCCTATCGGGCTGCCACAGTTAACCGAGCCTTCAATGGAAGCAGAGTGTATCTTTGCTTTCATGGGGCAGAGTGAATGGCCTGATAATTACGTAACAAGTGTGAACGCGACGGAAATGAAAAGGAGAGGAGTAGAATCCTCGGTGGAGGTGTTGGAGAGAGAGTGGAGTGTGCTGATGCTGATGAGGGCACCAGCGAGGGCTCGCTCGGCTTGGTTTCGAGTGCAGCGCGAGACGTGCCCAAGGGTCACTCCAAGATGATGAAGTTGAACCCTGGCGAGAGAAAGGGGTGGTGGTCGGCCAAAAAATTCGACCGACGGATCAGAATGAGAGCTCTGGTGCAAGGCGCTGTGAATGACCAGCGAACGAGAATCCTCCTCGACACAGTAGCGAACGTTAGTGTGATCACTGACGCCTTTGCCAAGAAGTTGCGACTCCGAGATGTACCTGATCACGGACGCCGCATTGAAATTCAAGGAATCAACGAAGGCAAGGTGTCTACAACGCGACGAGCGTGCGTCAAGATTACGCTCGGATGG
>NW_003303599.1:185432-188293 GCF_000142945.1 Phytophthora infestans T30-4
GGTATAACCGGTACTTTCGTGTAGACGAATGGCTGTAAGCTGTAGACGAAGATTATAGACGAATGGCTGTAAGCTGTAGACGAAGATTATAGACGAACGAAAGGTCACCAAATACAATTTGATTAGCCATGAGCGGCAACAACCTCCCCCTTCACGCTATTCAGCCGCCCCCAGAGACCACTTACAGCTCTCACGATGCCGCTGAAGCCGCGCTGCACCAGTGGACGCTAGATCACGGCTTCAACGTCTCTCGCCGACGTGTTCGATACAAGGGTGGCCCCGAACGCGAAATTTGGGCTCGTAACTACGAGTGTGACCGTGCAGGGGCCCCTAAGAACACTCAACACCTGACCGAGCATGATCGGAAGCGTACGCTACGGGGATCGAAGCGCTCGGCTTGCCCGATGCGGATAGAGATTAGGGCTGTATTTTAAAGATGACACTGCCGGCCAGTGGAAGATTGTTCATACTGCTCGAAGCACGCATCATTACCATCAACCTTCGCGGGATGTTCGTGGGTGGACGTTGAGAACCTTGCTCCTGGTCAACCAAAGAAGGAGAATTCTTGGCAAACGAACTCATTTATGGCGAGTTTCTACGAGGCTGTGGACGCCGAAACAGAAGCCGACTTCAATGCCAAGCGTGATGATCTAATTGAGAAGTGCAAACCAGTCTCAGATTACCTCGATCTGCATTGGTGGAAATACAAGACAAGGATTGTCAAACACTGTACAAACAAGTACATGCACTTTGGTGTCCGCGATACTTCCACAGTTGAAGGAACGCATGCCAAGATCAAGAGCAAATTGGAATCGAGTCAAGGAGATTTGTACACGGTGTTTAAGAAGCTTCTGAGTTGGTGGACGATCGCGGCGTCGGAGACGCGCTTACTTATGGAGCAAAACGCAGTCACTGCACTTCACATATTCCAGAAGAACCGTTATTCCAGAGTAGTTCGTATTATCACACGAGTAGCTCTTGGAGAAACAGAGAGGCTGTGGAAAGATGCGGAGAAGATAGTAAACAGCGGGGTTCGGCGTAGCAAGTGCTCAGGTGTTTTCCGTGTCGTACACGGCAGACCATGCCTGCACGAGTTAATTTTGATCGTCGAGTCCAACGGGCAACGGTTCTTAGCTCCTCATGATTTCGACAAGCATTGGTGGATTTATAGGGATCAAGATAAGCACACTGTGCCAAGTATTCTAGAACCCAGCTACAATCCCGCACGAATCGAAAGGGAAAATCGACCAAGCCCCAGCATCGAAAGAATCAAGGCAAAAGAGGAACTGGACGCGAGCCAACTTTCAGTGAGCGCATGGATTTGAGTCATCCTGCTACTCCACCTACAATGGTAGGTCTGCCCCCGATTGATATGCAACAGTTCGGCATCCACGAAGGAGACGTAATTTTGAGTTTCGAAGACGCTTTCCTACCACCGCGTTCATGGGGTTTTGCCGGCCGTATCCCCTTTACGGAACAGCAGCCAAACGAGAAGCAGTAGACCAGACAGAAGCTATACGTCTAAATATATGTTTTCTTGCAACTTCAACTTTAAATTTTACTTCAACTTCCAATAATTAAAAAAAGGAAATTTGCAATATGAACCTTCAAATGCGATGTAATGAGATTTACTCCACCTACTGGCCGCTACCGTGGACTCTGCTCTTGTGCGAACTCAAACTACTCGCCACGGGGTATTCGACGTTGGGGCACAACTCGCATTTGAAGACACCCTCCTTGCCCTCGCGCTTTCGCTTCAACCGGTTCGAAGCTCCATCGGGATTCTGCTCACACAAATACCGATGTTTGCGCAGCCAGGCCCCTTTAAGCATCTTGACACCGCAGAAACCACACACACCATGGCTCGGAAGAACATTTTGGACCACATCAGGGTGTCCAGTGCACGTCGGCGTAGCTTAGATAGCAGTGTACACGGTAGTTAGTTTTGATGAAAGAAACACCGCTGTGAATGAGATCTCCTCTAAAGATTAGGCAAAATCCCACGGGAATTTCCACAATGCGCTCTTTGCTGTCGTCCCTGGCAGCGAAGCATCCGTCGAAGACTCGAAGCCTCGTATTGGGCTGCAAAGCTAGCACCATGCTTGCTGGAACACCGCCGGGATGGGCTGCGCGGGCACGAGCTATGTCGTCGCCTTGGTAGTCCTGGGGGGCCTCCTGCTCTGTTCCGCCTGGCTTCGAGCGCATGAACGAGAATACGCCTGGCTTCCAACCCGGGTGCAGCATTCCAATGACTACATCCAGCGCCTTACGCAGCTCCAAGAGAGCTGGCGACAACGCAGCACTATCCACGCGAGACTGTTGGCGGTAGGAGTCGTCGCCACCTCCGACACGATTGAAAACCCCAGTGTACGTACGGGCCTTAGCTTCGGCTAGTAGTGTAGGTATAACGCGATCCGGTAGGACGAGGCCCACGGCCAGATATCCATTCGGCAGCAAGGGCCCGGTGACCGAGTTCATGAGTTTGCATAGAATCTGAAAGTGAATGCGAAAAACGTTTTTGTTTTTGCAACGGGAACGGTCGTTAGGACGGGAACGATTTGCAACGGGAACGGTCTCTGCAACGGGAACGATTTATACTGGTATTTACAAGTACAGATACCGGTAAACTGTAGTTTTCCTTACTGCTCTTTTTATGCGAGGGCCCTCCGGATGAGGGCCCGCATAAAAATACCTTCTGGCAAATTACCTGTGCACCAAGTTTGTTCAAACGTTGATGTCAAAAACCGAATTCGGTACCTGTTAAAGTTTAACGCAGAAAATGATGACAAAACCGAATACGTACTTGTTAAGTTAGTTGCAGAAAATGATGACAGTTCAATGTAAGGACACGTTAATTTCTC
>NW_003303599.1:188393-190999 GCF_000142945.1 Phytophthora infestans T30-4
ACCGAGGGTTCGGACGATTGTCTGAAGACGAGGGCGACGGACTGCGGCGCCTGCTTGCGCGCTTGTCCGCAGCCGCGTCACCCGAGGATCCGATCGCCTCGGAGGCCACCTGAGTAGCCTCCTTGAGTGCAGAGCCTTTGCCGTGAGGCTTAGTGCTCTTGGCCTGCGTCTTACCGGCTGCAGCCTTGGAGCGTGTCTTAGCACCGCTCTTAGCAGTGCCACGAGGCATGTTAACGGTCGAAGTGGAGACCTTGACGAAGAGCGCACAGGTTGCTGCTCGAGGCTCTAACTGTAAAGTGAGCCTCCGCCGCGCTCGCGCGGCCGAGTCGATGGTTTTCGACTTTGAGAATGAGAGTTTGTGACGAACATCTCTTCATTCTGATTGGTCGGTAAACCGAACCTAAGTGGGGGAGGATGTAACGGGGTACGTAGCACTAAGTGTACCCTGGTTACATGAAGTGTGACACTTCACACTTCAGGAGTATGACATGTCATACTCCGGGATATTTGGTACAAGGTACCAAGGTCATTCAAAACCAACCATTGGTTAAATGACATTGCATTTCTATAGGTAGCTGATAGTTTGTATTAACCACAAACTTAACCTACCTATAAATATACTCAGTTTACAATCTACCTTATTTAGGTCACTTCGCTCTCTTTAATTAAAGAGGGGACCAGTGAACTGCCGTTCACTGAGAGTTTGTATACTCTCGGAAGATAACTTCCTCTAGCGCAAGGTGCTGTGTGACCCCGTCACATTAGTACTTACGGTTTGTTAGTACAATACACGTTTGCATGCTCATCAACGCTCCCTCTCATACATAACACCTCTTTTTATAAAGTTGCTGATTAAAAAAGAAGGACTCGCTTTGTCTGGTAGGAGCTATTGGTATCGCCAACGGTCCTTGCTGGACAAACCAATTGTAAACGTGTTTACCTAGAATTTCTACTTCAAATGAACAAATAATGCTAATTACTCTTTAATTTAGGACTGATGCACTCTCGTTAATATAATGCAATTTTTGCAGTATCTCTTGAGGCTAACGTATTAGACTTTCTCAGCCTACGCGTACCTAGTATCTCATTTCCAAATTTATTCCTTCTCCAGTTGAGCAGCACGCCTGGTGGCTCGCTTTTTTTCTAATGTAAATCACCCTGATGAGATATTCTAACTGAGAATAATAGTAGATAAAGGGTTAAATTATTATCACTGAGAATTATATTATTAAGCGTTATACGTCATTATAGAGTATGTGAAAACTTTAATTTTTAGAGTACTATACATCGCATGTGTGACTCGTAAGCTTAGTGACTTTGTCGTTTGTTGACCACATGTTACCTTCGCCGCCACGGTGAGCTCACGTACGAACCCTCTTCCTTCGTCGCTGTGAGTGCGGAAAATCTGGGTGAAGGTGGCTCCCAGATTGCTACGGGGTGGAGCCACTTTCCTATTAGATTCTGGGATGTCGTCCCAGATTTAGGTTAATCTAAGCTCATCGGTCTATTTAGAGAACAGGCGTACGGTTCTACGAGATATTTGATATATATCCAAGCTACTAATCTTTCTACCGATAACCTGAGCCAGACGCAGAGGAGGTCTCCGACGCCGTGTCCACGCCACTGAGAGCCATCTCCCACACGGATTTCTCCTTTGCCTCCATGAGGCAATTCAAGCAGAACCGCAGCGTGCATTGCTTGACTTCCCCCGTGTTCGACACGTCGACGGTCATCTTCTTGACAACGCTGCACTTGGCACACATCGCACGACGGCAGATTTGACACGAGGCACTGGTGGACGTGAGTGCAAACATACTGAAACTCTTGTAGCACGTCTCGCAGCGCTTGGGCTTCGTCTGTCCTGACTCGCGACGAGATCCACGTTGCTCTTTACCCTTCTCCTTCATGAACCACGTGAGTTTCTTGACGTACGCGTAGTCGACAACACGAGACGCGCTGATGATGGCGTCAGCTCCGACTGCTGCAGCTACGCGGTCCGGGATCTTCCCTCCCGAATTACTGTAGTTTCGAGCGTATTTCTCGACCTTACCAGGTCCTTTCTGGCGATCGATGAAGCACAAGCTCAACTTTGCACGGATGATACCGAGATCCGTGAGCTCTGGGACGCCAGGCAGCGAGATGGAGTGCATGAGGTAGTAGCCGATCTTTTGGCCCTTGGAATCACGAGTTAACCCCGTCGCCTCCATGATGAGGTAGTCGCGTTGCTGCATAATACTCGACAGCACTGCAGGTCGTTCTTTCGCGAACCATTTGATGCCCAGGAACTGGAAAGGGTCATCATGAGTTGGCTTGCGGATAGTGGCCAGAATTCTGGCATCGTCGAGACGGTCGTTGATGTGGGAGCTGCGCCACTTCCACGCTTCATCCGTGGACGCGAATGTCCCAAACATACAGTCGTCCAGAGAGCCATCCACGCCATGAGCAGAGCATCGGGAGGCTGAAGAACCACAACGAGGCGCTGAATTCTGGGCAAAACCTCCATAACTGCTTTCAGGAGTTCTGGCACGTAGATGAAGTACTGATCCTCAATGTAGATGAAGTTTTAAGCGTTCTTTAGCGCCTTGATACGAGCCCTTAAGAGAGGA
>NW_003303599.1:192146-197151 GCF_000142945.1 Phytophthora infestans T30-4
ACACACACTTTCAGCCGTGTTATAAAGTGTCGGTGTATGCCAATGCACTCCACGCCAAAGCTGTCTTTATACCGATAGAATCAGACATCACTCAGAGTTCCGAATGGCTACCTGCAGTTTTTACAAAGAAACCGGGACGCCCCAAGACGAAGCGCATAAGAAGTGTTGGAGAAAACGGGAATAGATCTTCACAGAGTTGCTCAAGTTGCCATCGGAAAGGCCACAACAAGCGTTCATGCACGCAATCGGATGGCACATAGCACATTCAAAAAGAGTGTCCCTCAGTCGCTATAGAGCAACAAAAAGGTCAATTTTGTGTTTTTTTTGTTTTGTTTGAGCATTTAGAAGGTCACTCAACTCCGGGTTTTTATTAGTGTCCCTCATTCGCGATCGAGCAATAATGAAGTCACTTTCATGTTTTTTTGTTTTGTTTGTGCATTTAGAAAGCTACTCAATTCCGGGTTTTTGCGTTATAGTAACCCTTAAGAAGAATCGTCACTGCTAATGATAGATTCACCACAGCATCCATCCGCACCACACTGGCATTTAAACCATAATTCATCGCCATAATCAACAGTGACCTCGCTTCCAGCTTGAATATCCTCCATCGTAGCGACAACCACCGTGACGAAGCGGCGGTTTTGAACCTCGTAAAATCGGCAATTTGCCGCACAGGAATGATTCATGAACCGCGTAATGTTTCCCTTGAATTTCGCCTCGATCCACAAGTTCTCCTTGCGCGACGACCGCGCGGCCAAACCGATGGTGTAGTTGCTGGTTCTTTTCTTGTCCTTACGGTAGTCGTGTGTTGTCAACACACCAGCGTACTCAGCAACAATACTTCCACTTTCAATATCCTCAGACGTGAAAACAGAGTATCCAATATTTCCACGCACTAGGTGCAGGCCACTCACAGTTCTCAGTCGATTGCCACAGTCAGATCCGTCGAGGCAGTTATTCCGAGCACAAAATATGCTACCCAGTGCATTTGGGCAACCATCCGGTCGGCAAATTTTGTCGCAGCCACACCAATCCATCGGCCCTAAATCGGGTACCAAAATGTTGTTTGGGTTCTCGGTATTGGTTATCTCCATTACATCAGAAGGCCATGCAACTACGTCATTATTTCTGTAGGAGCAAAATGCTCGCTTTCTCATTTTCGCCCGTCTCAGAAGCTCCGTGAGAACGTTCGCTAGACCTGCTGTCGTTTTCGTCGCTGGACTCGTCCAAATAAATTATATCTGGTGTGACAGTCCAGTACACATTGTCGATTTCATCGTGACATCCGGTGTCAACGTCGTTGCATTCAGTTATGTCATGGCTGCTTATGTCACCACTCTCCATTAAACTGATAATCTCACGAGGCGAAATAGGCGGAGCGCAATACTCTTCGCGATATTCATTTGGCGGATGTGCTGTATTAGAGCCGCAATCACTAGCTTCATCACTCACTCTCTCTGTTTCTTCATTGTCGCTAGTATCATACAAAACAATCACTTCCGGAAGGTTAGCAATATCTTTGCTAACAGAGCCTACTTCACCATGCTCTGGGGGTAAAATACCCTCTCCTGCCTCCTTAGTCAAATCGACCAGGTCCGTAATGAAAGAAAGTGCTTCGACTTCACATCGGCTCTCCGCCCCAGTCTTCCCTACACGCGAAATACACGGGCCTCTGTAGCATGGCCCCCTCCAGAAGGAGGCAAACTCGCCTAGCGGCGCCGTTTTCATCACTCCACAGCGGTAAGCCCGCTTAGAATCTCGGACTGGGGCCCGCCTCTTCATGTACCGCTGTTTCCTGCTCTTCGCCTTGAAATACCCAACTTTAGATGAATACGCAACGCTTGAGATGCGCTCTTGCTCTGCGTACAACGGCGCAGTTCTCTTCGACAGCGCCGCAGCTCGCGCCATCTCGGCGTCCCTCACTTGCTGAATTGTGATTGTCCTCGTAAATGGGCCGAGTCTTCTGTGCTGAACAATGGGTTTCGCCCTTTTTATCCCCAAAACTTGTGACAGTACGTGTGCTCGGTTCAAACCTGCCGGTGACCATCACTCTGACTGGTTCTGTAACCGCTTTTGACAAACGTTTGCCCAATTGATACACGTTCTGACGTTTTCCCAAAAGTTTTCCAGGCAATGTGAAAAAAGGAGATGAGAGGCAAAAAAAAGTCACCGTCTCAGACAAAAATAGTACTATTCCCAACCTGAGCAAATTTGCTCATCTCCTGTCCCAACCAATGTGAGGGCGCCAAATTTAGGCGCCAAAACGAATCCATAGCACAAGTTCATGTACTGCTGACACAAAGACAACAAGTGGCTCACAGATACGTTGTTGGAACTGACGCAGGGGTAAAATATTCTCATTCCTCAATTCGACTTTAGCAATGCCTTCTCCCACCGTCAACACAAACTCTCTGCGCGATCACGCTCGAGAGCAAGCCAAGCAGCGCGTCCTTCGTGTCTTACGCGAAGGTGGTGATTGGAAACTTGCTGCAATCCACAACGACATACCCTATAATACTGCTCGCCGTGCTATCCTGAACAGCGCTGCGACGGCCAAGCCGCGAGGTGGGGTCCGTCAGGCTTGTGTGAAAATGACGGCTGAAGTGATGGCAAAGATCGAGGAGTATATTGATGAGGATTGCAGGGCTACTTTGACTAACTTATGTGACAGACTGCGTAGCGACTTAGGTGTTGTTGTAGGCAAGTCATCCGTTAATCGTGCTCTCCAAGGCATGCTTTATAGCACTAAGAAGATACGCATTGAGAAGTCCACAATGAACAGCTCCGATAACAAGATCAAGCGCAAAGCGTTCGTAGAGAAGCTCGACGACCATGTTGCTAAGGAAAACATGATCGTCTATCAAGACGAAACCAATTTCAATCTCTATTTGTCACGGTCACAGGGCTGGTCCCGTATCGGCGACAGAGCCGTCGTACAGCTTCCACCGTCGCAGGGGAAAAACCTGCACGTACAAGGTGGCGTTTCAGCGCTTACGGGGCTGGTGCTACTGCGAACGCACGAAGGCTCCATAACCAAGGAAGAGAACGCCCGCTTCATTGCCGATCTCTTCGTCGCAGCGCTGCGAACTGAGGAGTATCGAGAACTACCTGCCGACAACAAGATCGTCATTGTGACGGACAACGCGCCAGCACACAGCAGCGTCGAAGATTTAGCCCGCCAGTTGCTTGTATCCGATGGCATCCTAAACGGCCACCAACTTGAGATTCTGCGGCTCGGTCCTTACAGCCCAATGCTAAACCCCATTGAGGGGTGCTGGAACGTCCTCAAGTCCAAGATGCGCCTCTTCATGGCGTCAAAGAAGGATGCTATGCTTGTGCGAGGTGAGTACAGTACTTACACAGCGCAACGACTAGCTATCATGAAGGAGGCAGTTGATATGGCGATGCCGTCGATTACGCGGCGCCTCGTGTGGTGACTCGAGCGGCATGCGGCTAAACTTGGCTGCACTGCTAAACGCGGCGACAACATGCAGCTGGGAAAGTAAAATTTTCACTTTGCCTGGGACGCGTGATGGGCAAATGTCCAGCTGCTGGGAAACATGCACTTTTCTTTTCTTAAAACCTCATTCTAGGTTTTTTCGATTAAAACCTCATTTTCATAATGCCTGAAAAACTTTTCAGTCAGCCCGGGAAATGGTGTATAACTGCGGGCTATTCATTTGCTTGTACTTCTGGCACCGGTTCTGGAAGGGAGCAGGCAGCGATTACACGACGAAAAGATTACTACGCCTCCGATGAGATATCCTGCGTTCCGTCATTGATGCTGGATTTCAGCGAGTACACTGTACACAAGTCGAACAAGCATCTCAAGATGGTGACTGTAGCATTGTAGTCTAGGAGGTTTTCGTCCAGACCAGCCAAGGCATTGGTTGGTCAAGGTTTTCCCTCACCACAGAACATCTTAACTCGCGCACAATTCAACCTGCCTTTAAACGAATCAACAGGTTATCAGCTCAAGCTTTATCTGTGCTCAACGTGTTGCCGTTGAAGTGTTGCGGCCATGATGAAATGGAACACCGAGAAAAACTTTGACGGAACCAACTACACTGCGTGAAAGACGCGTGTGCGCGCCGTGATGCCGGCAAACGATCTTTGGGCCATCGTAACGCTAGAAGAGCGGCCGTCACGCAATGGCTCAAAGCGTGACGTAGACAACTTTTGGCACCAAGAACGAAAAGCTAAATCCTTCTTGCTCGAGACACTGACCGACGATCTTGTGGTTAGTGTAGGTGCCAAACAATACGCTTATCAAGTGCTAGAGTACTTAGAGCAAACCTACGAGGCGAAGAATTGGAGAAACCTAGTGGCTTTGCGCGTAAAGTTCGTCTCGCTGAGGCATGAAGACGGACAGGCAATGACAACGCATCTTAACAATCTAAAAACCCTGGCTGACAAGCTAGCTCGCCAAAAGAAACCCGTTGATGACCAAGAGCGCGTGTGTCAACTCGTGACAAGCTTACCTGAGTCCTGGTCGCACTTTAAAAGTGTATACTTCACGCAGGACCGCCCATTGCCATGGTCGACAACGGAGGGGAATGTTATGGCGGACTCTTCTAGTCGCCAAGCCCAAACGCAACCGTCTCCCGTAATCGAACAGGAAACGGCTGTACCCGCTGTGACCAAGAACGAGGTGTACATGACGGTAGAGACCCTATTAGCAGCACGCCAAAACCACCTTATCTCGAGACGGCCCCAGTCTCATCGACCGACGCCATACCACTCGCGGTCGAGTAACGGACAAACGTGCTTATATTGCGGTAAGGGAGGCCACCAAAAGCAAGTCTGTCGGTTGCGCATTCGTCATCTTCAAGAACGTGCTGACACTGATGAGCAACAAGCCTCTACAGGGCATGCATCAACAGCTGTGGATTAAAACGTTTGAAGCGGACGTTTCCGGAATTCAAGCTGTGAAAGAGCAGAACGGAGCTGTTCCGGTCGCGTGATGGCTTTCCTTACGTGAATAGTTTGTCGAGACTTCGCTTAA
>NW_003303600.1:0-8499 GCF_000142945.1 Phytophthora infestans T30-4
GATCCAAACCCAGCAAGGAGTCCGTTGTACTTCGCTTCATTGACGGTGAAGCCTCCGCGTAAATGAATCTGTCCCTTACCACTTCCCATCCGGGCCGTTTCCACAGAATTGCGCTGTATGCTCCTCCTCCGCATCGCACGCGAGCAGATCCATCGAAACTCAGGACGTACTGATCTTCACCCTCTTGTACCGTCGGGATCGGGATCTGGATCCGGCGTTTGGGTTCTTTCTTAGGAGCGATCCTAGTCAGTACTTCGTCGATCTTGGCTCTGGGCGTGATGCTCGCGGCCAAACCTCCCAGGATCTCGTCTTCTCCTTTCGAACATTTTACGATCTCCAGTGTCCATGGTGAAAGTAGGGCTGCCCATTGTCCCAACGGTCCTTGCATACCGGCCGACTTGAACAACCAGGCGAGCGTGGAATGTCGAGTCAAGATCCGGATAGATCTCCCCACCAGCCGGTTATAATTGAGATCCAACACCCGCAGGAGTGCGAGTATTTCTTTCTCCACCGCTCCGTAATTCAGCGCGTTCGGCTTTAGCGCTCGGCTGACGAAGGTGACCGGATGGCAGGTCCCCTCATGTTCTTGTACTAATGCTGCCGAGACCGCCCAATCGCTAGCATAGACTTTCACCGTAGGCTGACATCCAGGATCAAAATGGCGGAGGATGGGCGCCGTCGCGATCCTGTTTCTTAGTTCTACGAACGCGTGGTGAGCTCGGATCCACCGAGGCTCCACCTTGTCCGAGTTCCCCTCCGTCAACTCCGTCCAGATTGGATCCTCTCCCAAATGGTCACGGGGTAGATCCAGTTCCTGTTTCAGGTCGCCTACCGACGTCATGCCATATGAATCCCTTCGTGGATCTGGGACCTCTAGGGCCAGAGGTTGTTGGATCTTGGTCCGGACAGCCGAGGTGGCCATCGCAGCAAAATCCACCTTCCTCAATTCATATAGTACCGCAGTAAACAGTGCGTAATCCTCGATGAGCCGACTGTAGTAGTTCAAACTGCCCAAGAAGGATTGCATCGCCCGTAACGACTGTGGGAAGGGCAAGTCTGCCAACGAAGACAGGTCCTTAGGATTTGCCTCCAACCCCTTCTTGGAGACTCGATGACCTAAATAATCCACCTTGCGCATCCCCCAATAGCTCTTAACCACACTGATAGAGAGATTCCACTTAGTACACGCCTCCAGTAGGGATGTCACTCTTTCGCACAACTGATCCCACGATTCCGCCGGGATCAGAATGTCGTCGATGTAAGATCTGCGTCCTAACACAGACGGGGTCCCAGGGTCCCCTGGCTCCCCCGCTTCGAATGGATCCACTTCTGCGTCACCTTCCCCGGATCCACCCGTTTCGGGCTCCGGTATTCGGGTGAACCCATAGAGGGCGTTATCGATGAGGCGTTGGTAGATCTGGGGTGCGTTCTTCAATCCAAACGGCATCCGGGTCCACTCGAACAGGCCAAACGGTGTGATGAATGCGGATATTGCGCGAGCTCGATCCGTCATAGTAACCACCCAGAAACCACTGGCCATGTCTAGAGAACAGTACCAGAGTACTTTATCCAAATCTTCCAACACTCATTGATTAGAGGCATCGGGTATACCATCAATCGAGTCAGGCTGTTAACCAGCCGGTAGTCAGTGCACAGTCGTATATCCACCCCGTTCTTCTTGATGATGATTACCACCGGAGACGCCCACGGGGACGTTGAGAAGCTGATGATCCTGGCTTGCAGCAGGCCCTTAATCAGATCCGACAGTTTTTCTCGGAACTGAGGTGCCACCTTCCGCACCCTTTGAGCGATCGGTTTCGCGTCGCCGACATCGATGTCACATTTGACTCCGCGGGCGGCGGGCGGTAACGCATTACCCTTACCGATCAGCAGATGTCGGCTTTCCCAGATCTTCTGACGCAGACGATCCACTTCAGTGGGTTCGTTCGCCCCTGGATCCACTTGGATATCATCAATCGTGACCTCCTCGGTGGTCAGTGGTACCTCCGGGATTACCGCCATACCTTCTCCAAGATCCTCGGCGTGTAGATCCCCGCCTTCACGGTAGCAGACTTGTTCATCTTCGGTTTTTGTCTGATCCACCCTTGGATCCAGGCACCGCGACTCTCCTTCGACCGTCATCCCTTCTGTCTTCGTGGGGTCGGGTATCCTGGTACTGGGGAAGTCACCGGTTGGATTCAGCCGGTCCTCTAACGAGTCTAAACCCGACAGTTCGGGTTTGACTAGCGTTGCCACTCTCGATAGGGATCCAGGCACTGTATCCAATGGAAAGCTTGGATCCACTTGTGGATCGGCGGGATCCGGCTGTTCGGCTTTAGCCCTCTGCAATCCTTCGTCCACCGACCCTGCGTTATCTAAGGGCCGACTCTGGGGATCGTCCTCCGTCATGGATCCCACCTCCATTGCTTGGATCTCAACCCGTCGATCTCTCTGCAGGATCTTTCGCGGAGTTGGATATGAAGGCCGATCCACCAAGGGGCCAGTTGGCTCCGCCAGGAGCTCCACCTCTCCGAGAGATTCGATCTCGGTAGTCGCCTCGTACACCAGATTCTGCCATTCTTTGTAGCGGCGGGATCCCACTGACACATATCCAGGTCGCCTAGGGATACCGTCCTTCGCCAACCATCGTCCGATCTCCTCATAATGGTCCAGTAATAGTCTCTTGTCGCTGACGTTCGTGACCTGGAGGTATTGCGATCGACCTGGTCCTTGGATTACGGTAGGTACCCATTTCTCGCCCCGAGTGACCCACAGTTTCTCATGTTCCACCCACTTTAACCGGTCTGACAGCTCCCAAGTTTCCCCGGGCTCGATCCAGGTGGTCTTATCCGCCCTTATGATCCTCATCTTCGCTCCATACAAAGGCCGCCGTCCGCTGAGCTGGATCCGCATCTCGTCAGGGAAACAAAGTGTCCCATCCGCCAGATCCAACCTCACTCCGGCTGGTACCATGAAATCCATCCCAAGGATGGCGTCTTGACCAGCGAGATCCCCGACCCAAATGTCAAACCAATACACCAAACAACCTGCCAGCGTGATCTTGATTCGCGTTCTTCCGTTTGTACGGTATACGCCTTCACCAATCCCAACACAATCTTGGATCCGACTCCCATCCACTTGGCACCCAACCTTACGAGCAAAGGCGGTATCCAGTATAGACACCTCGGCACCACTATCTAGAAGTAGGATTGCTTTTTCATTGTTGATCTTGCCCCCTACCTTGGCTTGTCTGAACCACTTTCCTGGGGCATGGTACTTCCAGTATCCACGGGACTCCCATGTTAGCAGATCCATGGATCCAACATCCTCAGATCCACAGGATCCAGTGACCAGACAGACCTTAGGTGGATCTGCAGTGACCTCACCCTTGGTAGGCTCAAACCATCGACCATGTTGGCGTTTCTCCCAGTAACCACGTGTCTCTCCTCTTTGTAGATCCAGAGTTGAAGAGACTTTGGATCTGGAAAACTCGTCCACTTGGCGCAAACTAGAGACCCTGGCAACTGACACTTCATGTAGATCACGTGTATTATCGACTGGATCTAGGGTCCTGCTACCTGGATCTAGCGATGTCTTGTTCACAAATGCATAAATGCAGTACCTAGAACGCTCGGCTCGTACCGGATTCAAACCCGGCGAGCGTCCTAGTTTAACATCTTCTCTGCCACTTCCGGCAACATCCCTCGGTGCTTGGCTGGATCAAACCATTGGCGGATCTGGTTGTAGAATTCTTCCATCGGGCACTTGCCGACGTCGTGAATCTCGCCACACCCGCGACACACGTAGAAGCAATGATCCCCGGGATGACCTTTCTTGCCACACTTCTCACAGACCAGATGTTTCCAGCATCCAGATTCAGTGTGCTTCCGGGATCCGCACTGCGAACACCTGACTTGTGCTGCCCCGTCCATGAGATCTCGGGATCTGTACATCCCACGGTCCCCGAGTACGGTATCCCCCGGTCGAGAGTTGTCTCCTGTCTTCGCCGTTCGATCGTTGGACGCAGTGAGACAGACTCGACGGTAATCTTCAGGGTCGGAGTCCGAGCCGTCGGATCCTGACTCAGTTCCTGAGTCGGGCGCCGTGACTTGGTGGACACGTCGAGCTGGGGCCGTAGGCGTCGGAGCCTTTTGGCGATACTTGCCGGACCCGACCGCCGCCTTCTTCTGGCGGTGTTTCGCGCGATCCACCGCCCGCAGTACTTCTTCAAGCTCGTCTGCGTCAGGAAGTCGTAGCAGGGTCAGCCTGTCGGCCAGATCCACATCTCCCAACGTTTCGATGAAATGATCCACATGTTCCCGTAGTACCTTGGATCCCCCATCCTTGATCTTCAACTTGGCCCGTAGACCGGCCACATTTAGTCGATGTAGGTATTCCAACGGGGATTCATCCGATCTGCGGCGAGCATGGTAGTATTGTCGTGCCACCGACACTCCTAATTCACAGTACTGGGTCTGGAAACTGCGCAGCAAATCTGGCCACTTGTTCCTGGTTGATCTGCCCAGCTGCCGATACCAGTTCCTGGCTGGCCCCGCTAGCAGATCCGCAAAGGTCAGACACTTCTCAGCATCCGACGCTTGATCTCTCATGAGGGCCGACTTGACTTTGCTGATCCATGTTCTCGCTCGGTCCTCATCTTGATCCTTGCCCGTGAACTCCTTCAAGTCCGATATAGCTGAGATCCGTACCCTCTGGATCATGGACGATCCACCTGCCCCGGCTGTGGCCGTTGCTACCACGGCTGCCGAAGTGGATGGGCCATCCAGATCGTCTGGGTCGAACTCATCATGGGAGTTGTCCCCCTCTACTGACTCCATCTCCACGTCCCGTGCTCCATGTTCGTGGAGCACTTGCACTTGTGGCACGGGCGCTCTCATACCCTGTTCGGCCAGAAAGCGATTCATCGCAGCTTCAAAGTGCCGTTGCAGGGTGCCCGCGGAAGTGTCGGAAGAGCCTGTGGCGGTCTGGTCCACTGGCGGGACTGGATCCGTGAGGCGATTACCTCGAGCCTGATCTGACGACTCTCCCACTGGCTTCTTGCCGGATCTGGCTCGATCCTGGCTGGATTGTGTCAAATCACGCGTAGGGCGTACTGGATCCCGAGCTTTCACGTTCACAGGGGCTTCCTGTCCTCGGATCCTCGCCCGCGCTTCCAGCATGGATGCCCCGGAGGGTCCTAAAGTCATGCGTCGTGGTTCGGACGACGTGTCTGACTCATCCTCAGCGGCGGATTCGTAGTTTGAGGACGCAGCTTGGCTGATCCTCGGCGACGACACTGGATCCATAGTGCGCGACCTTTCTCCGGTGATGGACTTAACTCTGGCAAAGAGGTCCCGCGTCGCGGATACTATGAGATCCAGGTCTAGCTCGAAGATATCCTCTGCGTCGAACACACCAGCTACGATGCCTGACTCCGTAAGCAAACGTAATAGATCTTTGACTGCCACCAACTTGTTCGCCGTTTTCGTTGGTGCTCTCACCGGTTCCCTTGGATCTTCGATCTGTCGTGGATTCAGGATCTGCATGACAGGATCTTGATGCAGGAAGTCGCGTAAAGCTTGGTGACGATACACAAACTCGAGATCCTTGTCGGACCAGCTTGACCTGGATCCAGCTTGGTCTTCTTCCGACTCTGGAGCTTGCATCTTCTTCCGCGTAGTCTTACTCGTCTTCGTCTTCTTTCTCGTTTCTTCGACTAGCGGGGTTGGGTTTAGGTCCAGTGTTGGCTTAACCGGTGAATCTGCAAATGCATACCGTTTCGCCTTCACTTTTCCTTGTTTTGTTAGCGGATCTTGACTTGCGTCAAGATCCGCAGGGGTCCCCGAGGGGACCTGGGGAGGATAGAGAGGTTTCTCTTCTAGATCCGGATCCGGATCCACCTCTCTTCCGTCGACAGAGTTCCTCCCAAAACTCCATCGATCCGCGGATCTTGTTTCATTCAGCGGCGTCTTCGTCGATCCGACCTCCGACGACGCCTCTTCCCGTGGCTCAATCTTCACTTGAGCATCTTCTTGGGACTCACGGTGAAATCCCGAGTCACCAAAAGATCCGGGCACGCGCACGATTGTGGTGTAGCGGGATCAGCAAAATCTGCGAGATTGCCAGATCCAACTTACCAACTGCGCCCAGACATCGACTAACGGAGGGGGTCCCCCGATGATCCGTGTTCTGCTGAACTTTCCTCACCTTGTGTACCCGTCGGTAGGGCGGGGTCTGCTCTCTCGGTAACTTTCGAAGAGTTGAAGTGGTGAAGCTTGAGTGTCTTGGCGAGACGTGGGGATGGGGTGGAGCAGCAGTGGAAAATCTTCACTCTGCGTCCGTGGATGGTTCCGTATCCTAAGCGAATATTCGAGCTTATGGATCCGGGGCCTAGATCGTGGATCTGGCCGTAGGGTTGCCTTGCGGGTGTGTTCCCTTGCCTTTGTAGTTCCTTTGCGTCGTACTTGCCGCCTCCTGTGACGGGATCTTGAGAGTTGGGAGCCTCTAGGGTATAACCGACCAAGTAGTAAATTCGGTTAACCTGTCGGATCTGCACGTGTATAGGAAAAGCTCACTAGGTTGTAGGATCTGGCCAATGTATTATCCAGTTATCGCTACCAACACTAGATTCGCAATTCCCAACCTTCTTCGAGCTCGTACGGCCAATGTAGTTCCGGTTCTTGAGGGCAGGAAGGCACTTGCGTGTTACTGTGCAAATTGAGGACTGTATTGATACTTAAGCCTATACCTGCCTGGATTTCTACCTTCTATGTCTTTCCCTTGTTAAATCCCTTACCAGGCTCGGCTGCATGTCCCTTCTTCCCTTGACCCATCATCCCAGCTGTGTTATCTTCAGATCCACCGGATCCATGACGTAATCATCATGGTCACCCTATTATGGGTACACTCATGTCGCTTGGATCCACTTCACTGTAATTGTACACTCGCCGTGGATCCGAGCTCTCCAATCATCCAACATCATCTTGCAACCGTCTGTGATCTCCATTGTCCCACGAAAGTTCCAGACCCACTGCATCCCTCATCCTTGTACCCTGGATCCAGGTCCTTCTGTGCGGGATCTTCCCTCCTTGGATCTGAACTCGGAAGTATGGGATCCGGGGCACCTCGCGGTGGATCCTGACTTCTTGTTAACCGTGGCTACTAGATCCACCTTCAGGTGGCACCTACCACCATTCCTTCATAGGATCCACACCCGATCCACTCTTATATAGTATATCCATATCCGTCTAAGTGGATCCAGGTAAGGGTGGATCCGAGATAAGTCTTGGTGGATCTTGCCTTCCCGTACATCACTCATACCAGATCCATCGTCACTCCATACGGGGTGCCGCCCGTCATGGCTAATCCACCACAGGCAACTTGCACCCGTGCCATACAGCCCAAATCCTCTCTAATCACTTGAAATTGCCACTGATTCGGGATAGTGACCCCGCGTCAGGCCCATTCTCTTATTTCTGAGAAAGCACTTCACCACACTTGCTTGCTTGCCCACAGCCGCGTCACCCGAGGAACCGATCGCCTCGGAGGCCACCTGAGTAGCCTCCTTAAGTGCAGAGCCTTTGCCGTGAGACTTAGTGCTCTTTGCAGTGCCACGAGGCATGATAAACGGTCGAAGTGGAGACCAAGAAGAGGAGCGCACAGATTGCTGCTCGAGGCTCTAGCTGTGAAGTGAGCCTTCGCCGCGCTCGCGCGGCCAAGCCGATAGTTTTCGACTTTGAGAATGAGAGTTTGTGACGAACACCTCTTCATTCTGATTGGTCGGTAAACCGAACCTAAGTGGGGGAGGATGTAACGGGGTACGTAGCCCTAAGTGTACCCTGGTTACATGAAGTGTGACACGTCACACTTCAGAAGTATGACACGTCATACTTCGGGATATTTGGTACAAAGTACCAAGGTCGTTCAAAGCCAGCCATTGGTTAACGACATTGCATTTCTATAGGTTACTTATAGTTTGTATTAAACCCAAGCTTTATCTACCTATAAATATACTCAGTTTATATTTTACCTATTAGTCATTTCGTTTTTTTTTAAATTAAAGAGAGGGGACTTGGAAATTGCCCTTTCCCGGAGAGTTTTTTTTTTTCTCTGGGAGAGTAAATCTTCCTTTAAGCGCAGAGGGGGTGTTTGACCCGTTCACACATCTCACCACATCCACCACGACGCGACAGCGCGCCGAACGCTATTGCACTACTGCCATTTGGCTCTCACTTTGTGTACGAGTACGCGTTTGTGCGCTCTAAAGGACACCATACATCTGTGTATAGGTGCACGTTTCACCTGAAATGCAAGAAGTACGTCAGAGTAGTAGGAGTGATGGACTTGGTGTCGTCGTTTGTCTTGGAAGAAGCTGGGAGCACAAAGGGATCCCTACCGGGCGGGCCGTACACGGAATCCGATTGTTTCTGTATCAGATATGATAGGTGTAGAGTTTCAGCCAATCAGAGACAGGCTCAGTTTAACATAGATTCAGTGTGG
>NW_003303600.1:9450-13075 GCF_000142945.1 Phytophthora infestans T30-4
CCGGATCCGTAAGCTCGAATATTCGCTTAGGATACGGAACCATCCACGGACGCAGAGTGAAGATTTTCCACTGCTGCTCCACCCCATCCCCACGTCTCGCCAAGACGCTCAAGCTTCACCACTTGAACTCTTCGGAAGTTACCGAGAGAGCAAGATCCCGCCCTACCGACGGGTACACAAGGTGAGGAAAGTTCAGCAGAACACGGATCATCGGGGGACCCCCTCCGTTAGTCGGTGTCTGGGTGCAGTTGGTAAGCTGGATCCGGCAATCTCGCAGATTTTGCTGATCCCGCTACACCACACCGACTTTAGGGCGTCAGTTGCGGTTTGCTCCAGCTGAAGGTGTGCTGCGCGCCCATACGTTCGGTGGCACCCGAAAATCTTGTACTTCGTGATAAAGGCGGAAGGCCGTTTTCTCCAGGCTGCCCAACGCTGAGATTGAAGCCCTTCACCACAACGTCAAGATTCTCCGCGAGTCGAACGCTAAGAACGACGCCATGCTCGCCACTGTTCAAGCCACTATGGAGCGACACGCAGAGGACTTAAATCGTCTGCACTGCGAGGTCCAAGCTCGGGACGTTTTCATCAGCACTTTGCAAAATAAGCTGGCTCGCGAACGCGAGGTGTACAAGTCTTCTATTGGAGCGAATACCGAGCAGACCCGGAAGCTCCACCTCCTTCTGGTAAAGCTTGCCCAGGGCAAGTATGTTGATAACGACACGCTCAAGGTCCTTGAGAACCAGAAAGACCGTAACACTCGCCTCCTCCAAGCGAATCGCACCCTCCGTGCACACGTGAGCCTGGCCGGGATGGATCCCGAGGTACTTCGTCTGGCTGTTGATGGTACGTTCCTAATGTCGCTCCTTCCACCGTGTGTTCAGCAACTAGCGTTGCCTCACCATCCTTCGTGATAGGTCTGACTGCGGGTGAGCTGGACCTGGACGCGCTGGACTTGAATCAGGAGACGTTAGTCGCTTTGCGGCGCATTCAGTCTGCCACCGCGTCTTCGGACGATCCTCAAGCCTTTCCTGCAGCTTTGCCAAGCCGCTCACCAAGTGGCCCATGGGAAGTCCCATAAGCGTCTTAGACCAGGTGACGATGATTCAGACGACGAGCCGGACGACTCTGACGAAGACAAGGCTCCAATCCCAACGGACAAGGCCAGTACTTCGATGGCAGCTGCCGGTCTCGGTGATGCGCCACCTGCCGATACTTCAACTCCCAAGTCGGCTCGTAGATCGCTGTTCGGTCCGAAGGCGTGGAAGAAGGCGGCCCAGAAGAAGCGCAAGAAATCTCGTCCTCGTTCTCCTGCTAAGTCGCCCCGACGTCATATGAAGACTTGGTCCAAGTCTGTACCGTCTTCTCCAAGTTCATGGCCGCCCCCTCCAACACCAGCGTCTTCTTCCACTCCCGCCGTGGTCGACCTCAGCGGCGACCAAAGTGACGTGGACATGGTGGATGCTAATCCAAGTGGTGTCCCATCGGTTCAAGAAACTGCCACAGAGTCTTCGGGTAAAGATGTGGGTCCTGGGGATCACAACGATGTTCCTGGTCCTCCTGACGCGCCTTCGCCCCCACCTCAGGGTCCTCCCGATGTGGCTAAGCCCCCAGCTTCAGCGATCTCTCCCTCTCCAGCCGACATACGGGCCGCTGAAGAAGCTCTGCGTGAGGCCGAGCAAATGCGGCTCATGTTTGGCTCAAGTGACGAAGGTGAAGAGTCGGACCAAACTGTCCCACAAGGCAAGTCAGCTTCGGCGTCTGCCGCGACGTCCAAGGCAGTTGAAGTCTCGGGAGTGGTTTCTACAGCAGGGTATGCCCCTGTTGAAGCTGCTCCACTAGCTTCCGTGTCTTCGAAGTCGGCTCCGACTGTTCCCACGGCTGATGTACCAAGCGTGTCTTCGCCCGACGTTTCGATGGAGATTGATGACGATGGACATGCTGATGACGATCGTGGAGATGACGTGGATGACAACGAACTTTCGATGGATGATTCTCCTGATGCTCCCAGTGGTGGCGATGATGTTCCGCCACCTACCGATCATTCAAGCGCACTTGATGACGAAGACATTGAAGATTCCGAGAGAAATTGGAGCAATCTTGGTCCAGCTCGTCCTCCGACTCCACCTCGGCCAAATCCTTCGCCGATGATGACTTCCCCAATCATCGTTGCCGGTCCGCCTCCTTCGCCACCAGCAAGTCCCCCGGCACCAGCATCTTCTCCTCCTGTTCCAGTGTCTCCTCGTCCGCCTATTTGGACTCTCGATGCTGGACCTGGACGCATGATTACGGCAACTTACACTTCGGTGCCGCGTCGTGGTGGTGCACCCTCGGTTGAGCCTTTGCCTCACCGAGTGTTGTCTGGTGGTCGCCCTACGGCGCCGGCTTCGTCCACCTTGCCACCGTGGGTTCTCTCGTACGTGGACATGGAGTTTACCGATGCAGGCGCCAAGAAGTGTTTGGAGCGACTCTTGAGCTTAACGCTTCCCGAACCAGCTGGTGAGGTGACCGTGCATACAACGTTGGAGGGTCTCCAAGCGTTCTTTGATTACTCGCATCCTGATCGCTTGTCAATGACGGTTAGCTTATTCTGTGAGAGCACTGCTTCTCAATAGGACGGAAATTCTTCAAACTGCCCAATTGGGGACATGCTTCCAGTCTCTAAGCCTGCGTCGCACACTGTATTCCTCCTGCACGATACAGTATCACTAGAAGAAATAGTGAAGGTAATATATGGATATATGACAGATGTTCAATAGTAATATGAGAGCTCTATCCCAATATACGAGATTCTATTCCCTTCTGCTCATAGCCCTTAAGCGCGGCTTAATGACCTTCTGCGTACGTGGTATGGAGTGCAAAGGTCAGATTGGACTGCACGTACGAGTGCACGTAGGGGAAAAATCTAAGGAGCTCGAGGCTACGGAGCTCGAGGTGTGATAAAAAATGCAGTACGATCAAATTATACAAATTACTGGTCTATTATCAAAAAAGGTGGATCATTTAACTATTTAGGTACTCACAAATTATATTAAAAATTGTCATGATGTAAACTTGATTTTTGCAATTACTAATATATCTTTTTGTAGTATTTGGGGGTTGTTTGTACGAATGACATAATAAATTTGATCTTTACATGAAATGGACGCTGCTGGTTTTAGCTGGTGTCTTGTATAGCAGCGTCTGACTCCTGTCCAGCTCGTCGATTGGCTCTAATGGCACAGGCTCACGCGATACTCGGCGTGCTACAGGTGGCGCTGATGGTTTCTGCATTTCTGGCCGCTTTGGTGCAGCACGCGCGCGTACTGGGGCTCCCTGTGTGGCTCTATGTCGGGAAAAAGAGTGATGAGGTTTGTAAGATGGCGTTATTGTCACACTTAAAGAAAGCTTCTGCGGGATTTTTACCTTTTTGAGAGCAAACGACGAGCGGGACGCGCAATCTTAGCGGCATCCTGTGTCTGCTGCTGTTGCTTCAGGTGCCGCTTGTCTTCACGCCATCGCTCTAGCGCTGCCCGTCGACTCTCCGCCATGAGGTTTGATGAAAATATCAATGCGGAAAATGAGTCACTTTTGAATTTAATTTTTTTTAAAGTAAATCGATCAAACCTTAGAATATGGCATTTCAACC
>NW_003303600.1:13413-18032 GCF_000142945.1 Phytophthora infestans T30-4
CATGAGATCTGATTAATTAGACACCATAACAAAACGTTAAACTTAGGGTATAGTTGATAGTTAAACCATATTGGAATCTTAATTAGCCTATCAAATAAAAAAACGCTGCTTGCGACGCATTATCCTAGGTTTTAATCATAACTGACAGGTTCGACTGTCCAATGACTTTTGAATCAGCATAAAATGATACCCACTTCGATCAGGCAGTTCCAGCTCGTACGCAAACTCTTCCACCTTGCGCTTGATCCGAAAAGGTCCATGCCATCGGTGAGCTAATTTCTTCGTCAAGCCCGGTTTGACGCGTTCCATGTACAACCACGCCCGGCTCCCAATCTCGAAAAGAGATCTCGGTGGGACTCTTGCAGGATCTTCCATCTCTTCTGAAGCTTCTAGAGGGTCTGCCGAGTGTTCGTTTCCACTTGGTTGAGGTACAGCGGCTTTTTCCAGTCGACTCAGAGCATCATTATGCTTTTTTGCTCGTCGCTCCTTTTCTACAGCCTGATAATCTTTGGCCATAGTGAGGGCGACCTCATGTTGTCGATTGATCTCACGCCGCCACGCTAGTGCGTCAGACTGCTTGCCGAGCCCTTGTTTGAGTGATGACGACATTGCCCGCAGCGTCGACTGAGCATCCCAACCGTGAACGAGGTAGAACGGCGTCTCCTTCCTCGTAGTGTCTTGAGAAGTATTAATAGCAAATACCAGCTTCTCCGCGATTTCGTCCCAATCTTGCTGTAGAGGGTCTTCCGCGTACACCCGTACGGATCCCATCACCGACTTCACCGAGCGTTCCTGCTGTCCATTAGCCTGTGGCCGTTAGCTCAAAGTCGCTCGTGATCTTGACTGCATCATCTCTGCAAATGCTTGGAAAACCTCGCTCATGAAGCGTGGGTCGCGGTCGTGCCTTATTAATGATGGGGCTCCGAATCGTCGGTACACACATTCTTCGAACACTTGGGCAACACTCAGTGCAGTCGTATCTGACATAGCCTTGGCAATAACGAATCCCGTAAACGAGCACTGAAATAGGAGCAACGCCGTGTTGCCCCTACGAGATTCGGTAGTGGGATCACAAAATCCATCGAGACGATCTGGAAAGGTCGTTCGGCTAGTACGTTGCCAGGCGAGTATCCACGAAGCTGCGGACGGCTTTTACTCGAGCTGCAATCTGGACATGACTTCACATGCTTCTCCACGTCAGCGTACAAGCCAATCCAATTATAATCGGACTTAACGCGATGGAACGTTCTCACCACACCTTGATGTCCACCTTCCAGCGAGTCGTGACAGTTATGTAGGACCTCTTGAATCATCGTTGTCGGTACTACTAGCCGCAGCTTGGTCTCCTCTTGCCAACCGTGGTCGTACCGACGATTCAATCCAAGATAGTGAAGCACGCCGTCTTCTGATAGCACGAATCGGTCAGCGTACTTCCAGGCATATCGAGCTTCTCTATAACTTAGCTCTTCTGCTTGGCCCTGCAGCACCTTCTTGACGTTAGACCACTTCTGCTCTTCGTCTTGTGCCACCATTATCCGTCTGTGTCGTTCCCGCTGTATCGCTACCGGGTCAACATCTTCTGCATCGGGAAATGCCGCTGGTACAGTCTTGTGAGGATGCTCTGGCAAATCTTCGCCGATTGAATCTTCGGTGGACGTCTCTCGTCGTTATTCATTCTGTTCTTGAGCTTTTGAGACATCCTCCGAGTGTTCATCTGCAAACCTGACGCGTTTCTTGGCTTTCGTCTGTCGCCGAGTCATCACTGCTATATTACCATAATCGCACTTTGGTGAGCTGTAATCAACCACGAAATTTTCGAAAGTTTTCCACTTTGAAGACTCGCTGCCTGACAGTACATGTACTTGACGCTCTGCTCCTCGTGACGAAACATCTACCGAGTCTTCATCCGGCTCGTAGATCATTTCCTGGATGCGGTTCAGCGATGCCAATTCCGACTTGCGAGTTTCAGCCAAGATTACCCGACTGACCTTCGATTCCAGCGCTTCAGTGGCTAACGAATCCGCGGTCGCGTTGTATTCTCGTACAACGTGAAGATATTTAACTGATCGAAGCTTGGCCGTGAGTTCCTTGTGAGTATTCAGCAGCGCTAGCAAAGTTTCCTTCCTGCATGCGATCACCCCAAGTGATTGTTGAATCGCGAGCCTTGAGTCCCCAACGATGACTAAATCCTCGGCACCGTGCGCAATAGCAGCCTTGACACCGTTGATCATACCTTTGTACTCTGCCTCATTCACCGTGGTAGCGGAGAGGTAAGCGTTTGCAGCAATCACTACCTTCCACTCAGGAAGGCTCCACAGCACCCATGAACAACTCCCGTAGCTACCGTACTTCTCTGTCTTCGCTGATCCGTCAAAAGACATGACGAATCCGCTGTAATTACGGGAAAGCCTGGCGTACAGCAACGCGGGGTCCATTCGAATAGTCGGTGAACCCTTGTTTGGAGGCGCCACCGGCGCGAGCGAGTCTTCCAGGTCAACGAAGCTCGTGATGCTTGACTGCAGTAGCTGCGCAAAGGCGACATCCTTCTCTTTCACGCGCTGCACCTTAAGGTGCCACTGCGATAGCAGCACTGCGAGCTGGACCGCGCGTCCGAAGAGAGACTTCGACTTATGCACCCACTCTAACGTCGAGAATCGTGTATAGACATGTAGCGTCTTTCCTGCCAGCTGGACGTAACAGATCTTCAACAGCAGAAGTAACGCCAAAACTTCCTTCTCAGCAGGATGGTAGTTCATCTCGGCCTCCTTGAGCACCCGACCGAGGAACCGTACGGGGTGTAACTTGCCGTCATGTTCTTGCATTAGCGTAGTGCTCAACGCCCATTCATTCGCAAAGAGCATAACGTGAACTTCTTTCGACCGATCGAAGTGCCTGAGGATGGGTGAATGTGAAACACTCGTCTTCAATCTTTCGAAGGAATGACGTGCCACAGAAAGGCCACCTTTAACGACAAAGTCTTCATCCTTGAGCTGGTACAGCGCCGCACCGTAGACCGCGAAGTCTTGAATGAAGCGGCTGTAGTAATTAACCGCTCCAAGAAACGACTGCATGCCCTTCTTACTCGTTGGAAACGAAAGCTCGGTGATGGCCGCAAGCTTCTTGGGGTCAGCTCTGATACCTTCTGGCGAAATTTTATGCGACAGAAAGTCCACCTTGGGTTGGCAGAAGATGCTCTTGGTGAAGCGAATGCTGATCCGACACTGTGCAAATCTTGCCAGCAATCGGTCCAGCGTCCCAGGCAGCTGTCGAAATCCTCGCCGCCGAAGCAAATATCATTCACAAACGATCGTCGACCAAATACAGGTACCAGCAATGATTCGTCCGGTTCCCCGTTCGTAAACATGTCAGCGACGGGGCTGTTGACGAGTTGTAGTACAGGGTCGGTCTCTACCGGTGCTTCGCGGTCTGCCGCGAACTTCGTTTGAAACGAACCCTCGGCGCTTGGCCCACGACGTTCCTTGGCTTGTTCTTCAGCTAAACGCATCCTCTCCGAGTATTCAAACCAACCTCCTTTAGGTTGAACGAACCCCCAGAGTCCGTTGTCAATCATACGCTGGTAGATCATCGGCGTGTTCTTTAACCCGAAGGGCATGCGTAACCTCTCGAAATGTCCGAGTGCGCAGACAAACGCCGATACTTTACGTGCTCGCAAGGTCATCATGACCGCCCAGAAACCGCTTGCTGCATCCAGCGAGCAGAACCATAGGTAGCGCTCGAGATCTGTTAGCAGGTCGTCGACTAGCGGCATTGCATACTCCATGATCGCGGTGATAGCATTCACCATCTTGTAATCAATGCAGAGCCGGATGTCCAGCCCGTTCTTTTCATCACAATCACGATCGGCGATGCCCATGGACTGTCTGAAAAGACGATCAGTCCTGCACGCAATAAAGCGCGCAGCAGCTCGTACAGCTTGCCGAGAAATCGTAGCGGCACGCGCCGGGCACGCTGTTTAATTGGGGCGTGCCCCTGTGTGTCGATATCGCATACCGCACCGTAGGCTGGCGGCGGTAGTTCGTTACCACTAGCAATCAGGATGTGCTCGGGGTTCTTTAGCGTCGCGACCAGACGTTCTCGGCGTTCAGCCGACAGCTCAGGATCAGCAACATTAGGCGCAGTGTAGTCAATTGTCGTGTTGATCTCTTCGGTCAGATCCGGCAGGAATGCCAGCTCCTTCGCGTAGTCGTCCAAGCCAATGTTGTTAGCTGGGTGTTCGTAGAAATCATTTCTTGTATCCTCCGTTGCTTTATTTCCCTCGGTTGTTAACACTCGAGCAACTCGAGATGTATGTTTCGGTCCAATGGCGCTACGGAATTCTTCCCTTGACTCAACATTTGCATCCCGCTTTGATTTCAACAGGTCGGGAACTTGGTCCATCTCCTTCCCCATCCTGGTTTTCCCATCTCTGGGCCATCTGCCCGAGTCGTCGTTTCGCAATATTGAAATGCGTGGGCCGCCGACATATTTGGTTTGTTGACTTTTTGGTCCAGGGCTTTCGGATGGCTGCTGGTCTTGACAGTTCCGGCATTTCGCCACCCAATCCTCGCCAATGAACACTTCGATGCCGGTACTCCAACATCCTTCCAGTGGCGAATGCC
>NW_003303600.1:20090-22609 GCF_000142945.1 Phytophthora infestans T30-4
GAAGTTGGCGGATGAGGGGGTTGGGCCTCCCCCACCTGTGTCGCTGCACTTCAAGGACTTTGTGTATGTATAATTCGCGTCGGGATACTCTCCTGTGGGTAGCCGCCGTCCCACCATAGCCATCCAGCCTGTTAATGTAGTCGCACAGGTGTTCTTTCGTTCCCGCTCGGCGGAGTAGAACCCGGCCAGTTCCTTCTGCGTGAACTGCGAGCAGTAGTAGCGGATGAACGCGTCGCTCAGCAGCTTCCACTTGCGCTTCGTCTTCTTCGGAAGTTGACGGAACCAATGAATGGCTCCGTCCCGGAGACTTAACTCAAATGGAATGCACCATTTATCGGCATCTGTGTGGGTTCCAGTCATTTCATAGACGAACCCACGAAGCCACTGCATACAGTTCTCGCTCTTGTTGCGAGAGCCTGAGAACGGCGTGATGCGATCCAGCGGTCGGTGCGAAGCCATTTCAATCCTCGGTGTTGGGTCCACGTCGTTCAGCGTCGCTAGCTCATTCATCTGACGCATCAACTCGAGTTGAGGATCTTCCTCGTCGAATGTACGCACCAAAATGTCATCGTCACTGGACGAACCATCGCTGTCGACTTGACGACGTCCGGCACCACCTTTGGGAGCTCGCGCACCGCCTCGGCGACCGAACAAACCCTCGTTACTTGCGTAAATACGTTGCATACGGCTCTCCGAACGTGGCGTAACCATGTGCGAGTCTTGAAAGTACGGTGAAGCTTCGGTAGTGCCAAAGGCACCACGCTCAGCTCCACGCTTGGTCGGAGGAGTACGAACGAGTCGTTGGGGCGTCGGCGGCAGTGGAATCTTAGACGGATCTTCATCTTGAATCATCGGTCGACTCACAGGCTGCTTTCCGGCATTGATGCCAACAGCGCCAAACGCCTTCCGAAGCTTCTTCTTCCATTTCTGGAGAGCAGCTCCGGCTTCATGTGGACTCCAATCCTGGAGCGACATCGTCGATGGGTACGTCTCGTTCTCGAACCCCAGCGACAACAGTAGCGAAACTGAATCCTCGGCAACTTGGCTAGTCGAAACCGAGTTGACTGGGTATTAAAGCTCCTGCGCAAGCGCAGGCCAGTCGGCTTTTTTTTTTGGGGATGGGCTTGAACAGCTGCATCCACTCATCATTCTGCATCAGCGCTTGTACGCGGTCGAAACGCGCTTGTCGGCTGGTGTATCACCGTTGATAGGTGGGCGAGGTGCTTTCAGCAGTGCTGAATGCTTTGCACTCGCCACCGAAGGCTTAGAACCCTCGGTCCCATCGTCATAATCTTCGTAGGCGGGTTCTGGTCACGCAACATCATCGAGCTCGTCGGCGAGGTTCCTCGAAAGGGACCTGGTCGCCCCGCTCATCCCCGATGATAGCGTGGCCGTCTCCGGCGTCGCTGCGCCTGGCTCTGGAGCCGGCGTCTTGTCTTCGTAATCTTCATAATCGTGGGCGTCAGGACCGATGTCCGCTTCGTCGTCGAAGCTCACTGAAAGCTCGGTGGCGGCTGCAAAGCGCGCAGTCGGGCTTGAACTCTCATCGCGCGCCCCGCCAGACTTGGCAGGCATAACTGGTACCGTCGGTTGTCCTTTCGCCATGTTTCTTGTCTTTTTCTTGTTCTTCTTCTCTTAATTGCTCGTAATCTGGAAGGCCATACAAACAGCTCACAATGGTCACAATCTGTTCCCGGGTCGCGGCACCAGTTGTGGTGTTGGAAATCCCACGTGAACTCTAGCTACAAACGTAGTTAGGATGTTCCCCACAACAATACGTCTACTAGGATAGTAAACGATCGTTCGGGCGGACCTGAAGACCCCAGTTCTGCCCTTGCACCTGGACAAACTGGACCTTGTAAACTACTTATATAGGCCAACCAGTAAAAATAAGACCACGCTACTAGCACGAGCAAAGCTAGCAGGTGTTTTGATTCCTCTTGGTCCCAACAGCGGAAGGGTACCAGGCACGGGTAAGCCTTTTATGAGGGCACCGAGTGTTCAACACTCGGTTGGAAGAATAAAAGGGATTCAGTACAAGCACTCCCAGTCGTGCAAATAGGCAACAATAAGCCGTCACGTAAAACCTCCTGATAGTAATCGGCCAAAATACACAGTCTCTTGGCCTTGCCGGATGAACCCTCGGTACAGAGCTTCGAGCTCACCGACAGGCATAGCACGCTCAAACAAGCTTTACCAGACGCTTACATTGCAGCCGGACGTCGCTCTGTGTACTTGAGTGGAAATTATGTTCTATATTTATGTTTGCTCTTACGGGTCTATTCCTAATAAGAAGTCCTAGTTATGTTTACAGATATCAAGTGAACTATGGTCCGTAATGGGTCTTCTTGCACGCCAAGCGTCGTCTTTTCGACTTTATCCGCAGCTTTTGGCAACTTGCTGTGGCGATAGAATGCAGAGAGCAGCTCTCGTATATGACGGATGAGGGCGTGTTCACGCCAACCCGTGTGATGCAAGGAAGTTGTGTCTCGGCGTTACATTTCAAGTCTCGATGGAAA
>NW_003303600.1:32589-33976 GCF_000142945.1 Phytophthora infestans T30-4
GAGCATCTTCTTGGGACTCACGGTGAAATCCCGAGTCACCAAAAGATCCGGGCACGCGCACCATTGTGGTGTAGCGGGATCAGCAAAATCTGCGAGATTGCCAGATCCAACTTACCAACTGCGCCCAGACACCGACTAACGGAGGGGGTCCCCCGATGATCCGTGTTCTGCTGAACTTTCCTCACCTTGTGTACCCGTCGGTAGGGCGGGATCTTGCTCTCTCGGTAACTTCCGAAGAGTTCAAGTGGTGAAGCTTGAGTGTCTTGGCGAGACGTGGGGATGGGGTGGAGCAGCAGTGGAAAATCTTCACTCTGCGTCCGTGGATGGTTCCGTATCCTAAGCGAATATTCGAGCTTATGGATCCGGGGCCTAGATCGTGGATCTAGCCGTAGGGTTGCATTGCGGGTGTGTTCCCTTGCCTTTGTGTTGTCCTTTAAGTCGTACTTGCCGCCTCCTGTGACGGGATCTTGAGAGTTGAGAGCCCCTAGGGTGTAACCGACCAAGTAATAAATTCGGTTAACCTGTCGGATCTGCACAAGTAAAGGAAAAGCTCACTAGGTTGTAGGATCTGGCCAATGTATTATCCAGTTATCACTACCAACACTAGATTCGCAATTCCCAACCTTCTCGGAGCTCGTACGGCCAATGTAGTTCCGGTTCTTGAGGGCAGGAAGGCACTTGCGTGTCACTGTGCAAATTGGAGTCTTTATTTATTGAGTTAGTCCCTAGGGTCAAAGTATACACGAAACTTGTCCGGGCCAATGCTCATCTCCGCTACAAATGTTCTGCAAGGCCAAATCCAATCCCCGTCGAAACGCTTTACGTAGTTGATCTCCACTTGATGATCCCGTTACGATTCCGTGCCCACTTGTTCTCTAGTTCGTGATCTTGATTACTCCATAGTGAGACCTGATGCTTGGCGGGCGAAGTAGACGCTGTCCTTGTCCAGGGCCAATGTTCACTCCTGTTACGGCGATCGCCCGAGGCCAAATCCAACCCCCGAGACGACTACAGGTCACTTGCCCTCCACTGTGCAAATTGGAGTCTTTATTTATTGAGTTAGTCCCTAGGGTCGAAGTATACACGAAACTTGTCCGGGCCAATGCTCATCTCCGCTACGAATGTTCTGCGAGGCCAAATCCAATCCCCGTCGAAACGCTATACGTAGTTGATCTCCACTTGATGATCCCGTTACGATTCCGTGCCCACTTGTTCTCTAGTTCGTGATCTTGATTACTCCATAGTGAGACCTGATGCTTGGCGGGCGAAGTAGACGCTGTCCTTGTCCAGGGCCAATGTTCACTCCTGTTACGGCGATCGCCCGAGGCCAAATCCAACCCCCGAGACGACTACAGGTCACTTGCCCTCCACTGTGCAAATTGGAGTC
>NW_003303600.1:36591-41055 GCF_000142945.1 Phytophthora infestans T30-4
ACTTTCCGCAGCCCAACTCAGCAGCAACAGCTGATCCTGGAGCGCGATCGCGGCCTGTCGGAGCGCGATTTGGCACGTCGACGACTGGCGCTGGTGACAGCTGCCGTCTCGGATCCACTTCCTCCCTTGTCGGGGCCCTCTCAGGCCGCTAGCGTTTCTGCTCCTCTTCCGACGGTAAGTGGGGCGGATTCGTCGACTGCGAAACGCCCGCGTAGTACATCTCCCGCTCCTAGCACCGGATCGTCCCGTCCCCATAAGCAGGCCCGAGCTTCCCCGAAAGCCAAGCCCAAAACGAATCCGGTTTCTAAATCTGCTCCGCAAGCGGGATCCACTTCTGTGTCCAAGGCAGGATCTACACCCGCGCCCAAGACTTCCGTTTCTCCCTCGAAGTCAGGTGCCGGATCCAAGTCTGGATCACGCTAGATCCAGTCTACTCGCGTCAAGACTGACCCGTGCTACGTCAAACGGGATCGACGGTGTCCAACCGGGATCGACGTCCAAGACGGGATCACCGCTGCTGCGTCAAAATCTGGATCCGGACCCAAGACTGGGTCTACGGCGTCAAGGCTGGATCCGTTGCCCCATCCAAAACAGGATCAGCGGTGTCAAGTCCGGATCGACGGCCAAAACGGGATCTACGGCAGTATCAAAATCGGGATCGGCGTCCAAGACGGGATCCACCGCTGGTCCTTCGGTAACGACGCCCATCGTTCCTCAGTCCGCTTCCACCAACCCTCCGCCGGCCCGTACTGGACCCGGGAAGGGGAAAGCTAAACGCGTCATTCCCCCTGGGTGTGGACTGGGTAGTTCGGAGGACGATGAGGATGAGGAATCTGACTGGTCCGACGGCTCAGGGCCTCCTAACCGATCGTCGTCAAAGCGTACGCCGTCTGCCGGCCCGTATCCCTTCACTCTAAGCGATGAGGACGCTGACGACGACGACGATGACGACGAGAGTCCAGAGGATTCAGAGGAGGCTCGAACCGCTGAGGATGCCTTGGAGGAAGACACGCGGCGGGCTCTATCCCAATCCCGATCCGAAGCCCGGCGGAGATCCCTCTCGACGCCGCCTCCACAAGTCGCTGGCACAGCCGGATCCGGAGGCGCCACTGCGGGATCTGCGATCCACGTCGACAGTGACGGTGGATCGGGCAGTGATGGTGGGAGGGGGTCGCCTCGTGGTGGCGGACTCCTTGGATCTGGCGGAGGGGGGGCGCCTGGTGGCGGATCTCCCGGATCTGGTGGAGGGGGGTCGCCTCATGGTGGTGGATCTCCAGGATCGCCCCATGGTGGCGGATCCCCGGGATCGCCTCACGGTGGCGGATCCCCTGGATCTGTCTTGATCCCCGCCCCCCCTAACTCGTCACTGCCAGGGATGCTCCCCGTGGCTCCGTTCGGTCCGGATGCTGCTTTCATTCCTGGTAGACGTGCTCCTGTGGCCTTCGCTGCCAGAGACATCGAGCCTTGGTCAGCCAAGAAATTGAACCGAGTTGCGATCATCTCCATGAAGATCACGGTTCTGTTTCCGGAGTTGCCTTTTCGGGCTGAGTGGATATTCCCTCGGACAGCGGACGCCATCCCGAGGGCCGGGTACGTGGATTCGCTCATCACCAGACCCCTCGTGGAGGAACTGACAAGTGCTGCCCCGTGGGATACACTGGTCACCACACCGGTGGATCCGGTTAGCTTCAGGGGTGATGTGCGTGGGCGACTCGGGGTATTCGTTCGGGCGTTCCGGGATTTCGCCTCCAAGCACCGGGTTGCTATATGGGAGGGCACTCACCGGTTCCCCATCTCTCGGAATCAATTGCAGGGTTCGACCTGGTTGTCCAACTTCAACAAGCAGCGTGGTAACCGGCGTAGCCATGCGGGCCGAGCTTGGAAGAGAGTCCTTGTGATCCTCGTGTTAGCAATCCAGGACGGTTGGTGTGACGTGGATATTTTGCTGGATCCATCCTTCTTGCATCTTCCCCGACGCGGGGATAAGGTAGCTTGGTTTCCGGGATCCGTATCCCGTCAAGCCAACTTGGAGGATCCCAACCTCCATCGCCCAGAACCCACGAGCCTATTGGAAGCCTTGCGAGAGATCGACGAAGCCGAGCCTTGGCGCATCCAGTTTCGCGGGGACCTGAGCCAACACCCAGGACGCCAGATCCAGCGTCTAGTGAGCAAGTTCTTCAATGTTCAGCCCAAGACTACCTGATCCTCATCACTCTTCGACACCACGCCCCAGTTTCCGTCTTCGTGGATTCCTTTCGTAGCAGTAACTAGCGACTGGATACTGGGTCGAGCTAGCCTTTTGCCATAAGCTTATTATAATCCACACTTTTCTACTTACATATGCCTTACAACATCCCTTCGTCGGTTGAGAAATCTAGTCCACCCTTTCAGCGTACACCTGGATCTGGGCTAGATCCACCCCTTTCAGTGTACACCTGGATCTGGGCTGGATCCACCCTTTCAACGTACACCTGGATCTGGGCTGGATCCACCCTTTCAGCGTACACCTGGATCTGGGCTAGATCCCACCCTTTCAGTGCACACCTGGATCTGGGCTGGATCCCACCCTTTCAGCGTACACCTGGATCTGGGCTGGGTCTGCGCCTGGATTTCATCCGGATCTAGCGCCAATGACCCAGGTTCAATCGGGTCAGTATAGTTCGGGCCCTTGAAAGCTCGTGCTCGAAATCAAGCAGGACTCCTCACACGTAAAACGTCACTCTTATGCATAAACATTCACTTCTTCCTCCTAATCCACCCTGTGGATTCGTCTTCTCTTTCTTTCCGATGTGACCAACTCATATCAGCGATCCTCCTCCTCCTGACCCACACCCTTCCTGTGGGTCCTTCTTCATCCTCCCATCGATATGACCAACTCACATCCATGGGTCCCTTCCCTACTTTTCTTCTTGAGACTGCATCACGCCGAATCGGTTACGGTTCGTACGATCCCTCAAGAAATCATAGAGTAATGCTCCACAGTTCAGATCTGCCTCGTCTACCCAACTGGGTTCGTCATATCCACGCCAATACGCCAGAAATTCACGGTAAACCCGTCCGTATCTAGTTCGTTTTCCCGACCTCATATCGGTGATCTTCTCGACTTCGAACTCGTCGGCTTCGAGATCCACATTCCAACTATCTTCCGGTAGGAGGACTTCGTCGAAGTCGACGCGATCGGATCCATCCACCGAAAGACGGATCTGCGGCCGATCCGGATATTCTTTGACCAACTTCAGCTTGGATACGTGTACTACGGGGAACAGCCGATATTCGGTACCTGCCGTTTCTAGCCTTACCGCGTGTTCTCCAATCTTCTCGCTCACCCGGAACGGTCCATGCCATAGATGGGCCAATTTGCGGGCGTACCCTTCTTTCACTCGATCCAAATAAAGCCACACCCGCGATCCCACTTGGATTTGATGTGGACGGGCGTCTTAGTTGTGTCGATCCGCTCGATCCTGTATCGCACTCCGCAGTCGTTCGTTCACCTGGGATCTAGCTTGCCGGTAGTATTTCTGGACTTGGTATCGCCATCGCCTCGGATCTCGGTTTCTCTTCTTGGTGCTGCATACTGGGATGGGCCGCTTCCAGGGTGGATTTGGGATCCCACCCATGTACCAAGTAAAATGGTGTATCACCCCGGATCCTGTCTTGGGCAGTGTTCATCGCGAAGAGGAGCCGTTCTGCGTACTCATCCCAATCCCTTTGATCCAAATCCTGGACATACATCTTGAGTGCTCTCGTGATCGTCTGCACCATGCGTTCGGCCGACCCGTTAGCTTGGGGACGATATGCCATGGTTGCTCGCTGTCGCTGCCCTAGGATCCGGTTGAATGCTCGAAAGAAATCAGACATAAAGCCTGGCTCCCGGTCATGTCTAATCATTTCGCTAGCACCAAATCTTCGGAAAACACACTCCTCGTACGATTCCGCAATAGTTTGCGCAGTTCTAGACGCACTAGCTTTGGCAATCACATATCCGGTAAACAGGTCCACCCAAATCAACAATTCTGTGTTTCCTTTGAACGACTTGGGCAACGAGGGAATATGATCCATGGCTATGATCTGGAAAGGGTAAGTCGCTCGGACATTCCCAGGTGACTCCCCTTCGATCGTAGGTCTGCCTTTGCCTGTCTCACAATCCACGCATTCACCGACATATCGTTGTACACTCTTGAATAGACCTCTCCAATGGAAACATTCCCGGATCCGTTGGTAGGTCCGACCAATGCCCTGATGTCCGCCTTCCAAGCTAGCGTGGTAGTGGTGTAGGACATCCTGTTGCAAGGTTTCTGGCATCACCAATCTCATCAATCCATCCCGATCCTCGTGGACTCTCTTCGTAGGGGGGCAATAGAAGAGCAAGTCGTTCAGATCCACTGCGTAATCCGTAGCGATAACGCTGTAGGATTTGGCATCCTCCCGACTTAAGTCTCGTACATCCCCCATCAGATACATGAA
>NW_003303600.1:41995-49284 GCF_000142945.1 Phytophthora infestans T30-4
CCGCGCAGGGAGCCGAATTTTTCTTTTTTCCCACCGCCTCCGTAGTTCCAGCTCCTTTCGGCCTTCACGTTCCGGCTGGCAAAGGGACTGGATGACGAGTCCCCCTCATGGTCTTGCACCAGAGCTGCTGAGACTGCCCAGTTACTGCAATAAACTATTTCCCGTAGGTCGACGTTCCGGGATCGAAATGACGGAGGATAGGGCGTGGTCCGCGATCCTGTTCTCAGTTCCACGAATGCGTGTTGAGCTCGGATCCACCGAGATTCTGCCTTTTCCAAGTTCTGATCCGTCGTCTCTATCCAGACTGGATCCTCTCTCTGTTGGTCTCAGAGTGGATCCAGCTCCTGTGTTAGGTCCTCTTCTGACGTCATACCACTTGGATCCCTTCGTGGATCCGACATCTCCCGGGCCAGAGCTTGTTGGATTTTCATCTGGACAGCTGGAGCGGTCATCGCAGCAAAATCTACCTCTCTTAATTCATACAACACCGCGGCAAACAGGGCGTAATCTTCGATGAACCGACTGTAGTAGTTCAAACTGCCCAAGAAGGATTGCATCGCTCGTAACGACTGTGGGAAGGACAAATCGGCTAATGAAGACAGGTCCTTAGGATTCGCCTCTAATCCCTCCTTGGAAACTCGATGGCCCAAGTAATCCACCTTGCGCATCCCCCAATAGCTCTTAACCACACTGATAGAGAGATTCCACTTAGTACACGCCTCCAGTAGGGATGTCACTCTTTCACACAACTGATCCCACGATTCCGCCGGGATCAGAATGTCGTCGATGTAAGATCTGCGTCCTAACACAGACGGGGTCCCAGGATCCCCTGGCTCCCCCGCTTCGAATGGATCCACTTCTGCGTCACCTTCCCCGGATCCACCCGTTTCGGGCTCCGGTATTCGGGTGAACCCATAGAGGGCGTTATCGATGAGGCGTTGGTAGATCTGGGGTGCGTTCTTCAATCCAAACGGCATCCGGGTCCACTCGAACAGGCCAAACGGTGTGATGAATGCGGATATTGCGCGAGCTCGATCCGTCATAGTAACCACCCAGAAACCACTGGCCATGTCTAGAGAGCAGTACCAGAGTACTTTATCCAAATCTTCCAACAGCTCATTGATCAGAGGCATCGGATACACCATCAATCGAGTCAGGCTGTTAACCAGCCGGTAATCAATGCACAGACGTATATCCACCCCGTTCTTCTTGATGATGATTACCACCGGCGACGCCCACGGGGACGTTGAGAAGCTGATGATCCTGGCTTGCAGCAGGCCCTTAATCAGATCCGACAGTTTTTCTCGGAACTGAGGTGCCACCTTCCGCACCCTTTGAGCGATCGGTTTCGCGTCGCCGACATCGATGTCACATTTGACTCCGCGGGCGGCGGGCGGTAACGCATTACCCTTACCGATCAGCAGATGTCGGCTTTCCCAGATCTTCTGACGCAGACGATCCACTTCAGTGGGTTCGTTCGCCCCTGGACCCACTTGGATATCATCAATCGTGACCTCCTCTGTGGTCAGTGGTACCTCCGGGATTACCGCCATACCTTCTCCAAGATCCTCGGCGTGTAGATCCCCGCCTTCACGGTAGCAGACTTGTTCATCTTCGGTCTTTGTCTGATCCACCCTTGGATCCAGGCACCGCGACTCTCCTTCGACCGTCATCCCTTCTGTCTTCGTGGGGTCGGGTATCCTGGTACTGGGGAAGTCACCGGTCGGATCTAGCCGGTCCTCTAACGAGTCTGAACCCGACGGTTCGGGTTTGACTAGCGTTGCCGCTCTCGATAGGGATCCAGGCACTTTATCCAGTGGAAAGCTTGGATCCACTTGTGGATCGGCGGGATCCGGCTGTTCGGCTTTAGCCCTCTGCAATCCTTCGTCCACCGACCCTGCGTTATCTAAGGGCCGACTCTGGGGATCGTCCCCCGTCATGGATCCAACCTTCATTGCTTGGATCTCAACCCGTCGATCTCTCTGCAGGATCTTTCGCGGAGTTGGATATGAAGGCCGATCCACCAAGGGGCCAGTTGGCTCCGCCGGGAGCTCCACCTCTCCGAGAGATTCGATCTCGGTAGTCGCCTCGTACACCAGATTCTGCCATTCTCTGTAGCGGCGGGATCCCACTGACACATATCCAGGTCGCCTAGGGATACCGTCCTTCGCCAACCATCGTCCGATCTCCTCATAATGGTCCAGTAATAGTCTCTTGTCGCTGACGTTCGTGACCTGGAGGTATTGCGATCGACCTGGTCCTTGGATTACGGTAGGTACCCATTTCTCGCCCCGAGTGACCCACAGTTTCTCATGTTCCACCCACTTCAACCGGTCTGACAGCTCCCAATTTTCCCCGGGCTCGATCCAGGTGGTCTTATCCGCCCTTATGATCCTCATCTTCGCTCCATACAACGGCCGCCGTCCGCTGAGCTGGATCCGCATCTCGTCAGGGAAACAAAGTGTCCCATCCGCCAGATCCAACCTCACTCCGGCTGGCACCATGAAATCCATCCCAAGGATGGCGTCTTGACCAGCGAGATCCCCGACCCAAATGTCAAACCAATACACCAAACAACCTGCCAGCGTGATCTTGATTCGCGTTCTCCCGTTTGTACGGTATACGCCTTCACCAATCCCAACACAATCTTGGATCCGACTCCCATCCACTTGGCACCCAACCTTACGAGCAAAGGCGGTATCCAGTATAGACACCTCGGCACCACTATCTAGAAGTAGGATTGCTTTTTCATTGTTGATCTTGCCCCCTACCTTGGCTTGTCTGAACCACTTTCCTGGGGCATGGTACTTCCAGTATCCACGGGACTCCCCTGTTAGCAGATCCATGGATCCAACATCCTCAGATCCACAGGATCCAGTGACCTGACAGACCTTAGGTGGATCTGCAGTGACCTCACCCTTGGTAGGCTCAAATCATCGACCATGTTGGCGTTTCTCCCAGTAACCACGTGCCTCTCCTCTTTGTAGATCCAGGGTTGAAGAAACTTCGGATCTGGCAAACTCATCCACTTGGCGCAAACTAGAGATCTTGGCAACTGACACTTCATGTAGATCACATGTATTATCGACTGGATCTAGGGTCCTGCTACCTGGATCTAGCGATGTCTTGTTCCCAAATGCATAAATGCAGTACCTAGAACGCTCGGCTCGTACCGGATTCAAACCCGGCGAGCGTCCTAGTTTAACATCTTCTCGGCCACTTCTGGCAACATCCCTCGGTGCTTGGCTGGATCAAATCATTGGCGGATCTGGTTGTAGAATTCTTCCATCGGGCACTTGCCGACGTCGTGAATCTCGCCACACCCGCGACACACGTAGAAGCAATGATCCCCGGGATGACCTTTCTTGCCACACTTCTCACAGACCAGATGTTTCCAGCATCCAGATTCAGTGTGCTTCCGGGATCCGCACTGTGAACACCTGACTTGTGCTGCCCCGTCCATGAGATCTCGGGATCTGTACATCCCACGGTCCCCGGGTACGGTATCCCCCGGTCGAGAGTTGTCTCCTGTATTCGCCGTTCGATCGTTGGGCGCAGTGAGACAGACCCGACGGTAATCTTCAGGGTCGGAGTCCGAACCGTCGGATCCTGATTCAGTTCCTGAGTCGGGCGCCGTGACTTGGTGGACACGTCGAGCTGGGGCCGTGGGCGTCGGAGCCTTTTGGCGATACTAGCCGGATCCGACCGCCGCCTTCCTCTGGCGGTATTTCGCGCGATCCACAGCCCGCAGCACTTCCTCAAGCTCGTCTGCGTCGGGAAGTCGCAACAGGGTCAGCCTGTCGGCCAGATCCACATCTCCCAACGCCTCGATGAAATGATCCACATGTTCCCGCAGCTCCTTGGATCCCCCATCCTTGATCTTCAACTTGGCCCGCTGACCGGCCACATTTAGTCGATGTAGGTACTCTAGCGGGGATTCATCCGATCTGCGGCGAGCATCGTAGTATTGTCGTGCCACCGACACTCCCAATCCACAGTACTGGGTCTGGAAACTGCGCAGCAAATCTGGCCACTTGTTCCTGGTGGATCTGCCCAGCTGCCGATACCAGCTCCTGGCTGGCCCCGCTAGCAGATCCGCAAAGGACAAACACTTCTCATCATCCGACGCTTGATCTCTCATGAGGGCCGACTTGACTTTGCTGATCCATGTTCTCGCTCGGTCCTCATCTTGATCCTTGCCCGTGAACTCCTTCAGATCCGATATGGCTGGGATCCGTACCCTCTGGATCATGGACGATCCACCTGCCCCGGCTGTGGCTGTTGCTACCACTGCTGACGAAATGGATGGGCCATCCAGATCATCTGGGTCGAACTCATCATGGGAGTTGTCTCCCTCCACTGACTCCATCTCCACGTCTCGTGCTCCATGTTCGTGGAGCACTTGCACTTGTGGCCCGGGCGCTCTCATACCCTGTTCGGCCAGGAAACGACTCATCGCAGCTTCGAAGTGTCGCTGCAGGGTGCCCGAGGAAGTGTCGGAAGAGCCTGTGGCCGTCTGGTCCACTGGCGGGACTGGATCCGTGAGGCGATTACCTTGAGCTCGATCTGACGATAATCCCACTGGCTTCTTGTCGGATCTGGCTCGATCGTGGCTGGATTGTGTCAAATCACGCGTAGGGCGTACTGGATCCCGAGCTTTCACGTTCACCGGGGCTTCCTGTCCTCGGATCCTCGCCCGCGCTTCCAGCATGGATGCCCCGGAGGGTCCTAAAGTCATGCGTCGTGGTTCAGACGACGTGTCAGACTCATCCTCAGCGGCGGATTCGTAGTTTGAGGACGCAGCTTGGCTGATCCTCGGCGACGACACTGGATCCATAGTGCGCGACCTTTCTCCGGTGATGGACTTAACTCTGGCAAAGAGGTCCCGCGTCGCGGATACTATGAGATCCAGGTCTAGCTCGAAGATATCCTCTGCTTCGAACACACCAGCTACGATGCCTGACTCCGTAAGCAAACGTAATAGATCTTTGACTGCCACCAACTTGTTCGCCGTTTTCGTTGGTGCTCTCACCGGTTCCCTTGGATCTTCGATCTGTCGTGGATTCAGGATCTGCATGACAGGATCTTGATGCAGGAAGTCGCGTAAAGCTTGGTGGCGATACACAAACTCGAGATCCTTGTCGGACCAGCTTGACCTGGATCCAGCTTGGTCTTCTTCCGACTCTGGAGCTTGCATCTTCTTCCGCGTAGTCTTACTCGTTTTCGTCTTCTTTCTTGTTTCTTCGACTAGCGGGCTTGGGTTTAGGTACGGCGTTGGCTTAACCGGTGAATCTGCAAATGCATACCGTTTCGCCTTCACTTTCCCTTGTTTTGTTAGCGGATCTTGACTTGCGTCAAGATCCGCAGGGGTCCCCGAGGGGACCTGGGGAGGATAGAGAGGTTTCTCTTCTAGATCCGGATCCGGATCCACCTCTCTTCCGTCGACAGAGTTCCTCTTAAAACTCCATCGATCCGCGGATCTTGTTTCATTCAGCAGCGTCTTCGTCGATCCGACCTCCGACGACGCCTCTTCCCCTGGCTCAATCTTCACTTGAGCATCTTCTTGGGACTCACGGTGAAATCCCGAGTCACCAAAAGATCCGGGCACGCGCACCATTGTGGTGTAGCGGGATCAGCAAAATCTGCGAGATTGCCAGATCCAACTTACCAACTGCGCCCAGACACCGACTAACGGAGGGGGTCCCCCGATGATCCGTGTTCTGCTGAACTTTCCTCACCTTGTGTACCCGTCGGTAGGGCGGGATCTGCTCTCTCGGTAACTTCCGAAGAGTTCAAGTGGTGAAGCTTGAGTGTCTTGGCGAGACGTGGGGATGGGGTGGAGCAGCAGTGGAAAATCTTCACTCTGCGTCCGTGGATGGTTCCGTATCCTAAGCGAATATTCGAGCTTATGGATCCGGGGCCTAGATCGTGGATCTGGCCGTAGGGTTGCCTTGCGGGTGTGTTCCCTTGCCTTTGTGTTGTCCTTTAAGTCGTACTTGCCGCCTCCTGTGACGGGATCTTGAGAGTTGAGAACCTCTAGGGTGTAACCGACCAAGTAGTAAATTCGGTTAACCTGTCGGATCTGCACGAGTAAAGGAAAAGCTCACTAGGTTGTAGGATCTGGCCAATGTATTATCCAGTTATCACTACCAACACTAGATTCGCAATTCCCAACCTTCTCGGAGCTCGTACGGCCAATGTAGTTCCGGTTCTTGAGGGCAGGAAGGCACTTGCGTGTCACTGTGCAAATTGGAGTCTGCATTGATATTTAAGCCTATACCTGCCTGGGTTTCTACCTTCTATGTCTTTCATCTGCTAAATCCCTTACCAGGCTCGGCTGCATGTCCCTTCTTCCCTTGACCCATCATCCCAGCTGTGTTATCTTCAGATCCACCGGATATATGACGTAATCATCATGGTCACCCTATTATGGGTACACTCATCTGGATCCAGGTCGCTTGGATCCACCTCACTGTAATGGTACACTCGCCGTGGATCCGAGCTCTCCAATCATCCAACATCATCTCGCAACCGTCTGTGATCTCCGTTGTCCCACGAAAGTTCGAGATCCACTGTATCCCTCATCCCTATACCCTGGATCCAGGTCCCTCAAGGCGGGATCCTTCCTCCATGGATCCGAACTCGGAGGTATGGGATCCGGGGTACCTCGCGGTGGATCTTGACTCCTCGTTAGCCGTGGCTACTAGATCCACCTTTGGATGACACCTACCACCATTCCTTCATAGGATCCACACACGATCCACTGGTACATAGTGTATCCCATATTCACCTAAGTGAATCCAGGTAAGGGTGGATCCGAGATAAGTCTTGGTGGATCTTGCCTTCTCGTACATCGCTCATATCAGATCCATCGTCATTCCATACGGGGTGCTGCTCGCCATGGCTAATCAACCACAGGCAACTTGCACCCGTGCCAACCAACCCAAATCCTCTATAATCACTTGAAATTGTCACTGATTCGGGATAGTGACCCCGCGTCAGGCCCATTCTCTTATTTCTGAGAAAGCACTTCACCACAGCTTCTCCATGATATAACATTATTTGAAACTAACATACTGCTATTGTGTATGTCCATGTTTGCCTCTGTTTTAATGTTATTTTGGATACAATTATAAGCTTTGCACCCTCATGGTGATAGATCAGTTTGGACACGGGCCTAGCCCGTGCAGCAATTCCAATCCGCCAACGACTGGAAACAGACAAGATTATCATGGTGGACAAGGATCTGACTGAAACTGGAAGCTCATTGAGCTGTTTTCCGGCCGCTC
>NW_003303600.1:49384-68148 GCF_000142945.1 Phytophthora infestans T30-4
GTGGTGCTGTTCTAGATGACAAATATTTCCCACACCTATTCGAGTTCAACTCTGAAACAAATGAACTACTGTGTGTTCAACATGATATATTCAAAGAGTGCGGACAAGTTCGAACAACAAGTAGGTGAGTTCAAGTACCTAGCTTGTCCTGGTGAACGGTCTTCCCTGTGGGATTACGTATCAAAAAACTGGAAACCCTCGAAAGAGATGTGGGCCACGGAGCATCGGATAAATCGCCCCCATTTCAATAATAACACCAGCAACAGGCGTGAAAGTTTTTTCAGAAAACTATAGGCGGACTTAGTCAGCTCAATGTCGATGCGTGAGTGCTTTAAGGCTACTATTCAGGATCAACGTAGAAAGGAGGACGAGCTCGTTACGCTTGTGCTCATGCCAGGAACCCTTCGTGATCTCACGTACGACGACGAGATGAATCAGCTTCTCGGGATGACCCGTGATTGGTCGGCGTCTGTATTTGCACCAGCGGACGATTTCGCGGTGGATCCAGGGTCGGCCAAGAGCTACCGTATAAACGATGAGGACCTCTACGTCAGTTGGGTGCGACATAGTCGGACACATCGCGTCGACGAAAACAATTGGGTGTGCAGCTGCGCATTCTCGACGACCATGAAGCTCCCGTGCAGACGCTGGATGATCTACCGCATACACGTAGCTACGCTGCTCACAATTCCGCACTTGGCTATTCCCGTCAGATGCGTCAAACGATTTATTCTATGTGTCTATCATGTTTCGCCATGTTTTTACCGTGATTTGTGCATTTTCCATGAGTAGGTAACTTCGTGTCGGATCACTCGACGATTCGATTGCCGCAGTGGATGTACCCCTTCCTATAACCACAGCGAGTGCCGACGTGAAGCACATGAAGCGCATGTCCGAACAAGATAAGTACCGAGTAGTCCAGAGCGCGTTAGCTCGAATCAGTACGGAGCTGTCTGAACTTCCCGTTGACAAGTTCGAGGCTGCTATTGACAACTTGGTGAAATGGAGAAGTCGCTTACGCCTTGGCGACGTTACGATGGAAACTCCGTTGAGCTCTGACGACGCTGACCTAAGTTCAGCCCCTACGCAAGTTGCAGATAAGAACACCGCTGAAGACAACGAAATTAATGAGGAGAAGGATGCTGAGGACGAGAAAGAAAGCGAGGAGCAGCAGACTGAGGATGTAGAGGTTAACAAGAAGAAGTATGTCGAGGGCGTGGAGACAAAATACGATAAGGTGCATAGCGGCCTCAAGTTTAATCATGCTACTATACCACACCAGATAAAAGCAAACAAAATTAAAGTGAAGACATTCAATCCAAGGACACGCGTGGGACGACCGCGCAAAAACAAAGCTGCAGAGGCAGCACAGCGCAGCCAATCTCGTATCAAGAACAGTCAAGGTTATAAACCGCGAGGTGCTTTGAGAGGCTGCAGCGGGGCCGCCGTAGCTTTAGCGTCAGAGTAAGACGTTCGACTCAAAAAGTCACCAATACTAAGTTCCTTATCCAAAGGACACTTACGGCCCAAGACCAGGGCTCAAAGTTAATACCTTAACTTTTATGCTTCAAAACCAGAAGTGTTTTATTTAATATTATTGCGGCCAAGCCGCCTAGGAGTAAATGTATCTGTTTAACTATCTAGCATAGTTAAACCTAATCAAATGCATAATGTGTGGCTTTCAGCCAACGTACTGAGAGTTTGTTAACTCTCCGGGTACTTCGTACCCCTGTGTGTTCCACACCTTGTAGCCCCGTTACACTCTCCCCCACTAAGATGAGAACATTCCGTTCTCGAAACTTTCCTCAGCGAGGTCACGTCTTGTTAAGACGGCGGAGGTTGCTACACCTCACACCAGCGTTGTACAGCTCCGCGAGCTCCCAAACGTCTACTCATTGTTGATGATCAACTTCTCGTCGTCGGCCCACGGCCCAATGTTCCAAGCGCAGCGCGCATCTTGATCTCAAGCGGTCTTAGACCTACGCTCGCACTCCGTGCCTACTCCAAGAGCTGCAAACCGGTTAGAGCTATGCTCTTGACTCATCCGAGTCGGCGACAACAGCTCAGCGGTTGAACACTCGCTTCACAAGCGAAAGGTCGGTTGTTCGATCCCACCAGGGCGTCACCCTCTCGTTCCATGAACGGTTGCCCACGCTTGGACAAGCTTAAGAGGAACACCCTTTTAGCTCAATGGCTGAGCGCTGGCTTTGAGAGCCACAGGTCGGTGGTTCGAGCCCACCAGGGCACAGCCCTCTCGTTCCATGAACTGTTGTCCTTGAATGGACAAGCATAAGGGCAACACCCTTTCAGCTCAGTCGTCGAGCGTCGGCTTTGGAAGCCACAGGTCGGTGGTTCAAACCACCCGGGCGCAGCCCTCTCATACCATGAGTTGCCCGTTCTCGGACTGACGTACGGGCATCGCCCTTATAGTTCAATGGTAGAGCTCCGGCCTGTCAAGCCAAAGGCCAGTGATTCGATCCCCGTCCGGGACACCACTTTCGCTGATACAGCGCATCCACATTTGGATCATTCTCATCGAGCAAGTTGTTTCAAAACAACAATGCGTCTATCGAGACGCTTGAGCCTGAACCTTGTTCAGCACAACACGAAGCACCTGCTTCCTTCGGGACCATGTCCCTAACACCACGAGGTCTCTCCACCTCCTGCTCCCGCTGCGAGCACCGCTCATACGTACGAGCTGGCTGCTGCAGCCACTGGTCAGAGCCTCAGCTCAACTACTAACCTGATCGCTCCCCACTCTAGTGGGAGGCGCCCAGCGCCTGGCGACGCTGTCGCACGCCATGGTGGCGCTTCGGCACATGATGTGCCCGGTCGTAATCGTCAATGACGTCAGGGCAATCTTACCGGAGAATAACCTAAACCTCCCATGAGTTCTGTGAGTGAGGGTAACCCCTCCACTTCACCAAGTACTGGGTACGACCCTGGCGTCTACGCCGCGCCACAAGGCGTTCCACGTGAAAGTGGAGATCACCATGCTCATCGAGCAGAGCGGGAGGAGGCCTTGCCTCAGCTGGGCTCTCGCGGGGAGAGTCAGCACTTGCCGGAACGGCGTCTGCGTCCATACGACGCCGGCGTCCACGACGCGAACGTTCACGTTCACCGCCCATCGGTCGATCTCGAAGCGATGATTCACCTTGTGGATAGGTTAGAGCCACCACTGTTGACTCACAACCAGGTCTCGGACCTTGAGCGTCCAGGCGCTTGGCAGAACGCTCAGCTTGCCTTGCTCCTGCAGCTCGAGCACTTCGCTCCGCGACCTGTGGCTCTTCCACATGCTGTTGATCAGCCATCTGTGGGTCCACCACTTGCTGTCGTTCAGCCTCCCGTGGCTCTACCACCTGCTGCTCTGCAGCTGTCCGTGGTCCAACCACCGTTGGCGCTGACGCCTCCGCGCTCACCTGAGCAGGGTCTTGGTATGGCTTAAGCAAGCCAACATAGAAGACCGGATGCGTGCGCATCTTCTTCGGAAGGTTGAGCGTATACGCTAGGCCCTTCCTGACCACGACCTTGAACGGTCCTATGAACCGAGGTCTCAGCTTCGTCTTGAAGACTGCAGACACTGCATAAGTAGGTAGGTTTTTAGCGTTTAATAAAACTTGGTCACCGACCTCAAACCTCTCAACATTGCTTCTGCCCTTGGCATCTGCATGTCCCTTCTGCGTGTCTTGGCTTTCAGCCGTAGCGTCGCGTACTTGACGCATTACGCTCAGTCTCAAAGAGACAAAGTCATCGACTTGCTTGCGAGCCGCAACAGGGCTGACACCAGCTAGCCTCTCGGCTATCCCTTCCCCATCAAGCCCTGAGCCACTGCGTGGCGGCGTCAGTGGGACGCGAGGGTTAACCAAGTTGTTCCCATAGATCGGAGTGCAGCCTGGCGAGGCGTGCACTGTATTGTTTAATGCGAACTCAACGAGTTGGAGCATCTGGCTCCAGCATTTTGGCGCCTCAGCGCATACGCTTCGGAGGATATCCTCCACAACGCGATTCACGCGTTCGGTTTGACCATCGGTCTGCGGATGGTCTGCTGTGGACATGTCCAAACGAGTGCCGAGCACTCTGAAGAGGGACGTCCAGAACTTCGCGGTGAAGCGCGGGTCTCGATCCGAGACAACTGCCTCAGCCAAGCCATGTTGGCGAAAGGCTCGGTTTAAAAACAGCAAAGCTGTACCTTCACCATCAATGGTGTTCGGCACCGCCGCTAAATGAGCCATCTTGCTCAATCGGTCTACAAAGACCACAATATCCGTGCTTCCCGCCTTATCCTTGGGAAGGCCAAACACAAAGTCCATACTCATGGACTGCCAACATCCCTTGGGGATAGGCAAACTCGCCAATGGCGCTGCCGTGCTCGGCGCGGACTTTGTCCGTTGACACGTCTCACACGTGCGTACATAGGTGCCGACCCACTTATACATCTTGGGCCACCAGTACGTCGAGCTCACCGAGCCATAGGTCTTCTTCCGACCTAAGTGCCCGCCCACGGGCGTATCATGAACCTCATAGAGGATTCGATACCTGAGATCCTCATCATCAGGAACGACTACACGAGGGTTATCCTCAGCGTCGGTGCTGTAGTCCAGCAGGCCGCCATCGAGCGAGTATCGATGCAGCCTCGCGCGTAAGCGCCCAGACAATTCTTGGTCAGAGTTTTTAAACTCTTCGCTCCCAAGAGCCCGTAGCAGCGCTACGCACATGTCGTCTTGTGCATACGCTCCGCGTATCAAGTCAGGCACTGACGACGTCACTATTGTGACATGAGCTAACTCGTAGTCCGGCCTGCGCGAGAGCGCATCGGCCACTACATTAAGCCGCCCCGGCTTGTACTTCACCTCGAAGTTATACTCGGCAAAGAAGGAAAGTCATCTTGCCATTCTCTGAGAGAGATGAGGCGACTGTGTCGCAGTGCGTAACGACGCATGATCAGTAAAGATCACAAAAGGCCTAGAGCCTAGCAGGTGTACCCTAAATTTGACTAGAGCATACTTCATTGCAAGTAGCTCTTTGTCATTACCTGGATGGTTCTTCTCTGCAGCTTTGTGCTGGCGAGACTGAAACGCAATCACGCGTTGACGCCCTTCGGCATCTGCTTGTAGTAAAGCACAACCGATTGCAAAATCGGAGGCGTCACAGACGACGCTAAACGGACTATCCGGGTCTGGTAGCGCAAGGATCGGAGCCTGGAGGAGGCTCTCCTTAACAGCCCTAAAGGCTCCGTCGTGCTCGACGTTCCAGCACCATGGTGCGTCCTTCGTAAGGAGATCTGATAATGGCCGAGCCATCTCCGCGTAGTTCGCGCTGTACTTGTGCAAGTAATTGGCTAAGCTTAGCCAGTTGCGTAAATCTTTTTGGTTATTGGTAACTGCCAGTCCACGATGGTCTTGACTTTGGCAGGATCTGCCCTTAAGCCTGGCTTCCCAATGAAGCACCCGAGGAAAGGTATTTCCTCCGCGCCCAAGACGCACTTGTCCAAGTTGGCATACAACTTATTAGTGCGCATGCACTCAAACACCCCTCGCAAGTGGTCAATGTGGTTCATCACGTCTGACGTTCCGTGCTCAGCACGACTATGGACGAATATTTCGTCAAAGTACGTTTGAGCGTACGCCTGGTGGGGTCTAAACAACTGCGTCACAAGACGATTGAACGTTGCTGGTGCGTTCGACAGCCCCTGGGGCATGACCAGCCACCCCCAGAGCATACCGCACGGAGTACTCACCGCTGTCAGCGGATGTCGCTCGCTCTCATGAGCAATTGGTAGTAACCATCGAACAAGTCGAGCGCACTGTACAACGTACAGCCTACCGTGTTGTACTGCAGAACAGCCTTGCGAGGAATCGGCGTTTGCGCCGTGATGGTGGCCGCATTTAGCTTGTTAAAAGCATGAACAATGCGCCACTTGCCGTTTGGCTTTCAGACACAGAACGTGTGTGTCGAGCGCGGAGACTTACTCTCACGCACCTTCCCTGCCTCGTGCTTCGCACGGAAGAATGCGTCAATGACGTCACACCGCTCTCTCGGCAAAGGCCATTGCCTTGTTACGCAGTATTTGGTACCAGGAACCAGGTCAATCTCATGACACACGCCTCGATCCGGAGGCAGGCCCGTCGGTGGGTCTTTCGAGACAACGTCTCCATACTCCTTCGCCACCGGGTAGAATGGATCCGAAGGATCTTTGAGGATCGCCGATCCACTTCTTGCGCTCAGCGCCTTCTTGGTGTCCTCTAGGACCGCGTTGTCCACGACGGATGAGGAGTTCAACTCCTCCTCAGGTCCCAGAAGGACCACCTCGGCCAGCTCGTCTGCCTTTAAGGCTTCGCCAAACTCGGCAATGGACATCTTGTCCAGCTCTAGCAAAGCATCTGCAGCGGGCAGAGTGCCAAGGCTGATGTCGCCTTCTACCTCCCCCGTCACTCCGTTCACGAGTGTGTACAGCTGCTCACAGCAATCACGTGGAGCATCACCGCTCGTCACGTTGGACACATCGTCCGACGTCGAAGATGTCACAGACGCCCTGCGTCTTCTTCTCCTCTCCCTCTGCGACCGAGCCCGGCCGGATGAGGGCGGTGTGGCTACATCTCCTTCACCACCACCGGGTGCAGCAGCACCATCACTCCTCGAAGAGGATACAGTGTCTCGCAAGACACTCGGCTGAAAGCCAAGAGGTCCTTGACCTTCACACAGTGAGCTAGGTGTCACTTCACCTGCATCTCCTGGGCCACGCCCATGATGCCTCGACTCGCAGTCGACCGCGACCCTCGGGTCACGCAGCGGTAGGTCATCGACCAGATTCGTACCACTCAGTGGATTACGCGCCACTTCGCGCTCGTCCTCACCAGGACCCAGCTGTTGGTCATTGGCCTGACCTGCACCGCTCAGCAGATAACGTGCCACACCACGTACGCCCTCAAGGCAAACAGCAACCTCGTTGCTAACCATTTCTGACATACCAATGTCCAGCACTCGTGCTCGCGCCAGAAGCGCTTCTGCTTCCTAGCAGAGGTGGGTTCATGATTCACCAAAACTCCACTAGGGGCAGGGTGCGACGCACCCAGCGTTTTCGACTTCCAGTCGATCCATGGCTCATGGCGTTCCAGCCATCCCATGCCAAGGATGAGGTCATACCTCGCATCCAGGTCTAAGACCAAACAGCGTTCCACGCTATCGAAGTTCTCAAACTTCACTCCAAGGTCGACAGCGACCTTCAACACAGTTACCAGTGTCCCCGTCACGAGCTGGACAGATAGTGCCTCAGCATACAGCTGACTCCCTTCCAGGGTATAGCGACGGGCGTAGTTGCCCGAGGCTCCCAAGTCAATTAAGACTCTCCATGGCTTTGTAAAGCCCTTCACGTTCGCTTGAACGACCAGCAAGCCCGGCTTGCACACACTCTTCTCGTAAGAGAGCTCAGTTCTCTTCGTGGCTGAGCCCCGTTGCCCTCTACCTCTTCAAGGCACAACAGAGCTCAGCTCTTCCCCAGCAGGCTACCTCGCGCCTACTGGGAGTTGCCGTTTTCCGGCGATGCCCCGGAGGGTTGGCTCGCCGGAGCCCCGCGCTTCTTGTGCAGAGGGCAATAGGCCCTCAAGTGCTTACTGCTATTGTACACAAAGCATCGGCGGATACCAGCGCGCTGCTCCGCAGTAACAAGCTCGGCTTCTTCGGCTTCAGCATAACTGAGGCCCATCGGCTCCGGACATCTCGAAGGGTTTGCGCTACCAGCGCTCCAACCAGGTCGAGCCGACCTGAACTTGTGCTCGGCATTCAATGCCACATCCACCGCCTCTTCGAAAGGGTTAGGGTGTACACGGAACACTTCCGTTCCAGAAGCGCTCACACGAAGTCTCTTCATGAACACGGTCACGCTGACCAATTCCGGAAGAGGGTCCGCCGCCATTCCGGCGATAAGAGTTCTCAACTCTTGGACATAGTCCAATAACTCCTTCTTACCCTGGCAGGTAGCAAGGAACTTCGACCGGATACTGTACGCCTGATTAGGCGGCGCGAGCACGCGCGAAAGCTGTTGCTTCAGCTGATCCCAAGTTGGAAATGCAGCGTCAAAAGACGTGTCGCACGTCAGTGCCCATTCGCGAGCGCGTCCTCCAAGCCTGGCGATAGCCAGCGCCACGCGCTAATGCTCAGACTTGTGCAGGGTCGATCCCATGGCCATCTCGACCTCACGGGTTCAGAGAAGGGGATTCTCTCCGTCCTTCTCCTCGAAGGTTTTTACGCAAACCATGAGCGGTTTCAGTCTCATAGACTCTTCATGCGTCATCGACGCCGCCGCCGTTGCGGCGCTCATCTTCTCTTGGAGGTGCTCCAAGAGCGCGTTCTCGTAGCGAGAGAACGATTCCAGCCTGGCGGTGACCGCCTCTGGACCTTGCGATGCTAGATGAGCCACGCCCTCCGGACCAAGCAAGGAAATAAGCTTAGTAAGCGCGTCCTGCTGCGCCGGGGGCAAATTCGCGAACACGGGGTGTTCCATCCTCACAGAGGATATAGCAACCGACTCAGGAGCGGGATTGACTACAAGTGCTACCAAGTACAGCGGGACTACCGTAGCTGTAGCGTCAGAGGAAGACGTTCGACTCAAAGAGTCACTAATACTAAGTTCCTTATCCAAAGGACACTTACAGCCCAAGACCAGGGCTCAAAATTAATACCTTAACTTTTATGCTTCAAAACCAGAAGTGTTTTATTTACTATTATTGCGGCCAAGCCGCCTAGGGGTAAATGTATCAGTTTAGCTATCTAGCATAGTTAAACCTAATCAAATGAATAGCGTGTGGCTTTCAGCCAACGTACTGAGAGTTTGTTAACTCTCCAACTTATGTACTGAAAGTTTGTTAGCTCTCCGGGTACTTCGTACCCCTGTGTGCTCCACACCATGTGACCCCGTTACAGAGGCGATGATGTCGTGGAAGTTGCAGAATTTATCAGGTCTTGCGAATCCCCAATTAGCGATTTGGCCTCTCTTTTGGAAACATTTGAAGTTCGGCACCAGAAGTATCAGCGCAAATCGTTCTGTGTGTCGTGGCGTGTACCTACCCCTTCAATATTACCGAATCGACTACTAGAAAGCCTCAGTCACAAAGGTCTACGAATAATCGAGATGAAAATCCGTTAGGACACGTGATAGATCAATACGTGTGGAGTCTCGCGCATGCATGTGCAGAAGGAATGAGTGTTATTCTTGGCCTATGTGCATAGTGGACGACAACATCGAGCATGAAGCCCCTGCGCTGTAGCTAAAAAATTGAGAGATGCTTGGCCATTACAACGGCTTCCTGGATTAGGAGACTGTATGGATTTACAGCGGAGTCATCTCTATTGTGCACGTAGTGAGTGTTGGTACAACGACAACCTTATTTCAGTTTTTACAAAGGCCCTACAAGATGGTTATGGAAATAACACTACCATAGTTTTGCCAACGACAGCAGTTTGGAAGCAATTTGTCTTCTTGCCGTTAAACATCAATGGAAGTCACTGGGCCGCATGTGGTGTAGAGATTTCTCGTGGGAATTCCAGCACCACACTCATGGTAGATGGAGCTAAAGAAACTGTATATTGCTACGATAGCGTGAACAAACGCGCGAATCGAAACTTGCTCACAGAGCTAGCGGAAGCGCTAGTGAAGAAGGGTCGTCTACCACAGACCTACAGTGTCATGTCGGTGCAGTCCACCATCCAGAAGGACAGCGATAAATGTGGGCTATTCGTGTGCTTGTACTTCTGGTGACAGTTTGGAGGGAAGCAGACACCGATTACACAAAGACTGGGCTGGTGCGCCACTGATGGAATGTCCTGCATACCATCGTGGAATTCAGCGACGCGAGCAAATGAAACGACGGAGTAGCAGTGTGATGCAATCGCAGCAAAGGACAGTATCGGGTTAGTCACAGACTCTAAGGCCAAACATGATAGTGCATTTTCTACATGCTAGCCATGTTTTCATGCTACCCATGAGCTTACCATGTTTATATAAGGATCCTCGTATTTAGGGTTATGACATACGATAGGTCATTCATGTAATTTATGAGTGATCAGGCAAACCAAATCAGTACAATCTCGCTCATTCTTTAATTTTCATGATTTCCTGTCAATATGATTGATCATGTCTGTACATGACAGAAACATGATGAGCATATTTTACCGGGCTGTCGTAATTATTTTAGGCCCTGACTGTAACGGGATAAGCGTTACCGTCACTAGCTTACACTATAGTGTGGAGGAAGCGCGCAATGATAATGTCAAGTATTACGTTTGTGGAAAATTCAACTCTGATTTCTTTGGGACCAGGGTGGCTACCCCTGGCCTCGTGTGAATCTCTCAAATACAGGTCAACACCTGATTGGTCAATAAATGAGTCTGACTTTTCACTATTAACCAATCCGATGATGAAACCTTAGCACACGCTACCCGTGTGCCACTTTGCATATATATGTAATAACTCAAGAAATATCTACCTACATAAGTAATTGGAGTTGGGTCCATTACATCACCTTCCTCTCAAGGTTGCGCTTACGCAACATAAGCGTACGGAACACATTTGAAGAAAACCTCGAAAACCAACGGAGCGAGGACGGCACGAAGCAGTCTATGGGCGTCAGCACCAGCGCGACGCTGGTGCCAGCAGCAGGCGTGGACACACTGGCGGCGGCGGCAACCCAGACAGCCGAGACATCGGCAGAACCGACAGTACGAGAATCAGCACCGGAAGCACGTGGTTACGCGTGATGGATGACGCTTTGACTCCATAGGACCTGTATGACTTGTCAGGAGTGGATAATCTGGATACACTCGACACCATGGAGAACCACTTCAGTCGATTCCGCGCGACGCGGAATAAGTACATCGAAGGCGCTGATCATGAAGGGCTTCGTCGCTCCTGGAGTGCCTTCATCTGACGATCGAACCGGATGTCGAGTGCTGGAGGAAGTTTTGTCGACTGGTTGGCGTATCGCGAGGAGATCCTCGCGGATCATTCGATTGGGGAGCTGCGCTTTTTTTACCGTGCTTATCTGCTTGTTTATTTTGCTTGTCCACTGCGTCCTGCAGTGCGTCGCGGACGAACCTTGAGATGGGTTGTCTCTGCGTGACGAATACCGCAACTGCCGAGCGAAAGGCTGGAGCACAGAAGGATTCGGTGTATAATTGGTCGTGGTAACGGCTTGCTGCCTGGATCGATCAAGGTCTGCAATGTCCATCTCGTTATCGGAGATGCGGTACGTCGAGGAGTCTCGATGATCTGCTTGGACGGGGAGCGGGTTAAGGTGTTTACACTGGCTACGCCCGAAGCTAACTCTAAGTCGAGTGGTCGGCCGGCCTGTTAACACCGGTGAGGTTACCGGTGCGCACTGAGACACACGTTCGCGTACCGGTGGGGACCGCGACACTGGCTCGTTGTCTGCAGGACTGACTGTAGCTTCAGCACCCATCTCGGCCGAAGGTGATCGTCCCCCACCAAGGGTGGAGCCGTCAGCATCCGTGGGATGGCCTACGGCGAGGAGTGCTAGGACACGTGGATGGTGAGCGTTGTTCGGCGTCAGGCCCGTCAAGGAGCTCAGAGGTTTTGAGTGAAAATTCGGCTAGCGACAGGAACGAGCTCCAGCTCGTGTACGAAGTCGCGTAGCTGCTGAGAACGTCTTCAAGGACTCGGTTGACGCGTTCTGTTTGTCCATCTCTGGATGCGCCGCGGTCGACATCAGCAGTTTAGTTTCCAAGTGCTTGAAGAGGCGTGACCAGAACGCAGATCTAAACTGCCGGTCGCGGTCGGATACGATAGAGTCTGGCAGGCCGTGGTGACGAAATATCACGTCGACGAAGTGGGCCACGGACGCTTCCGCGGTGATCGAGACTGCCACAGGAACGTGATGGACCACGTTACTGAAACGATCGACGAACACAAGTACATCCGTGCGCCCGGCTGTGCCGGGCGTGAGACCAAAGATCTAGTCCATCGAAATGAAGCACCAGGCTTCCGCGGCGACCGGAAGAGGGCGCAATGGGGCCTGATACGTCAAAGACGGTTTGACAAACATCACATGTGCGGACCCACTTGCCTACCCACTTGTACAAGCGGGGCCAATTGAAATCTCTCGACAGTGCCGCGTAAGGCTTCTCACGACCGAGATGTCCTCCCGTCGGGGCGTCATGGTACTCGTGGAATATACGCGCACGTTGATCAGCGTCGTTTGGGACGACAACGCGAGGCCCATCGAGCCTGCCGATCATCAGATTGCCGTCCAGTCGATACCGATTGGTCTGGTTCCGCATGTCCTTGACAGGGAACTTAGTGTGTCGCTACTGGGAGCGCGCAGGTGCTTCAAGATGGTACTGTACATAGGGTCATCACCGTATGCTGTTGCAATCTCGCCGTCCAGCAGGAGCGTGGGCGTGGTCAGCGTCAGGTTGATGCCTGAAGACACATAGACCGCCCATTCGTCAACATCCTCGTCAGCCACCTGATGCCCTAGCGCTTCACGGGGATCGTAGTCCGGGCGCCAAGACAAAGAGTCGGCGAGAATGTTATTCTTGACTGGCTTGTAGTGAACAACGAAGCTGTTCTCGGAGAAGAAGGACAGCCAACGGGCCATCCGTTGCGACAAGTGATGACGCTTCATCGCTGTCCGCAGCGATGCGTAATCACTGTAAACCGCAAACGACTGTTCACCGAGCAAATACGCTCTGAATCTGATCAGAGCATATCGCATTGCCAGGGGCTCAATGACGTGGACTGGGTAGTTCTTCTCAGCTGGCTTCAGCTGCCGCGACTGATAGCTGATAACGCGTTCATGTTCGTCATCATCAAACTGCATCAGCGTACAGCCGATGGAAAAATCGCTCGCGTCGCGGAAGAAGTAAAATTGTTTCGAGTCATTAGCAAGCTTCACGATCGGCACAGATGTCAAGCTCCTTTTCACCGAGTCGAATGGAGCTTCGTGATCCGATTTCTTCTCCCAGATCACGTCCTTCTTCAGCAGCGTGGACAGCGGTTGGATCAACCCAGCGTAACTCTTCGTGTACTTAATGTAGATAATTGTTCATACCAAGCCACTAACGCAACTCAGTGGGGCTCGTTGGCGTTGGCCAAGCACAGATAGACGAAACCTCCTCGGGATCCGCGCGCATACTGCTCTTGCTCACGTAGCATCCCAACACCGGAATCGTCGTCGAAGTAGCTCGGCGCGAAGTCTCGGAGCGGACGAAGCACTTAGGAGACCATGCGATTGAAGGTGGCAGGCGCGTTCTTCAGACCCTGTGGCATCACGGACCACTCTCAGAGCATCCCACTCGGAGTTCTCACGGCGGTGAGAGGTACATCAACTGCTCTCATCAGGATCTGTTAAAAACCATCGGTCAGGTCGATGGCACTGTAGATAACACAGTCATCCATGGAGTCCAGTACCATGTCCTTCCATGGGATCGGACTCTGCGCGGGGATGGTGGCATCATTCGATTTGTTGAATGCGTGAATAATGTGCCCCCCCTGTAGCTTTCTTCACGCAGATGGTTGGACTTGAATGGGGCATGTACTCTCGCGCACGTGACCCGCCTTCCGACGGCCCTCGAAGAAGTCGTCTATCGCTTTCACTCGATCACGGGAAGTGGCCATTGTCTGGTGCCGCAGTACTTCGTCCCTGTTAGCACATCAATCAAAGTATTGATGAGCCCGTCAAAACGTTTGATAAACTTGAGTTCGTTTCACAATGAGCTCGACAAGGAAGAAGCCCGCACAAGAGTCTGCTCCGGCAGACTCTGTTACGTCTGTACCTGCTCCTGCAGGCACTACCACTTTAGTGTCTGCGCAAGCGAACACGCCCGCGACAGAAGGTAATCTTTCTGTCACTCAATATCACGCCCTGCAAAAGCAGAAATGCGCACAACCTACAATTGACGGACCGTCAGTCGTCGTGGAGGGCTCGTCAGTTATGTCTACTGATGGATACATATCCCTTGACTATGAGTCTGACATTGAAGACGTCCCCATGAAAGACGAGGACACCTCGGCTTCAGCTGGCGACTCTAGGTCGACAGAGCCGACGCCCGATCCCCTGTTGGGTCGCGGTGAGGCCGTGATGATGTTCCGGGCGCTCCTAAATCGACGTGTCCGCGTAAAGAAGAAAGGGCGCCGCCAGCTGTGCCGGTGCCTTCTTCTTCTCCACGTATTGCACCTGCAGTACGCTCTTCCTGGATGCCAACTGCATCTGAAATTGCTGACAGGTTCGGTGCGACATCACTGCCGGACCCGATAGGACTGTACGTGTGCAGCGCCATCAATGATGACGCTGAGGCCGTCGACATGCACCTTGATCCGTTAACGAATCAAAGACGCGACTACTGCATAGGACGCTTCCATGAGCTTTGATGAAATGCGTCGAAGAAAACTTCGCTCAAAGCAAAGTGACCGAGTGGGTGGCACTTTGTCAATCTTGGAACGCATTTGTTGTGAGCTTCAACAACAATGCGAAAGGGTACCCCAAGCGTTTTGCGCAGCTCGCCAGCGCGTCGAGACCTTCTCGAAGCGTCAATGCATCGATCGCCTCCATAAGATGCTATGAAAGCGGGAAATTCTTTGCACAGTTCCAACTGAAACTGCGTGTTTTGCACTGCCGGCTTCCGGGGCAAGGCGCCTTTTCTGAAAGCGAACTTATCGAGTATACTTCCGTGCGTGTATCCGCTCCACTGCGAAACCTTCGTGCTCAACTTGAGCACCGGGATGCACCCCGTGCTGGTGGCACTCACTGTATTAGTGCAGGCATTATGCCTGCACTAGAACACGTGAACTGGGCCTCGTACGCCCTCGCCATTTCTGGAACGGCCTTCATCAAGACGTCCCGTTTATCTTATGTACTTGATGGGGAGGAAATCCACTCCAACGAATACGAAGACGAGCCTGATCTTGGTTCGTGTTCGGGGCAGCATAGTCCCTTACCAGCTCGACAATACAACGTGTCGAGCCGTGTGCGTCACGCAGCGGTGGGGGCGGGGGCGGAAAGATACCCTCCGTTTGGTCAACCCCAAGTTGACCATGGCTCTCGCGCTCTGCACGATCGTGTCGTCGTTCTGAAAAAATCCTAGACCGCGGAGCTTGCTGCCCTGCAACAGAAGCTCCGCCTACATAAGACGCAGGTCGCTGCGGCTGCTCAGACCGCTCCGAGCATCCAAGTCGCACTTGGATCAGAGCGGAGAAGCCTGCGCGACCGCTTCGTCGTCCTCGAGCCATCAAGACTAGATGGCTTGTGTTGTACGTAAGATTTCAGCCGCCCGACGTAAAATGTCGGAGGGAGTCGCATGCTGGACGGTATGTCCAACGTATACGCGTTACCATGCCGTTCAAGTACTGCGAACGGTCCGATGAAGCGCGGAGCAAGCTTGCTCGCACCGAGATCAGAAACTGCATGCCGTGACGGGTGCTGTGTAGATAGCAGAACTAATGAACCCTTTTTTAATTTGTTTATGTTTCCTCTACCGACATTGTCTGCGTTCAGCTTCTGTTTGTCGACAGAAGATGCTATTTCATCCTGGACAAACCGTATTACGGCTTGTCGGCGTTGGCCAAAGTTCAGGGATTGTGTGCTGAATGGCTTGCTCAGCACAACTTCCTTCTCCGCAGCAGGACCAGCCTGCACGCTGTCTGTGTCCCGCACAGACGTGTTCTTGTTCGCGGTGCTTGTGCCCTGCACAGACACGGTGTTCTTGGTCTTCGCCTCGTTCTCGGAACACGACGCTTGTCTTCGCGTCGTCACCGCTGAAACCACGTCGGTATCAGTGTTGTTATGCGGTTGTCTCGACGCAGCCGTAGATCCTCCCCCACTTGAGGAGGAACGCACCGTTCCGAGCAAGCTCGGAAGGCGTGGATTCCGCATGGCATTCACGTAAAACGGTGTATGTCTTGTCGAGGCATGCTCCGAGTTGTCGATGGCAAACTAAGCGATCGGCAAGCAGTCGCTCCACTGCGGGAACGAGTGTGTGTAGCTGTTCAGTACGTCACCGAGCATGTGATTTACGCGGTCGGTCTGGCCGTCCGTCTGAGGATGATCCGCAGTCGACATCGACAGCTGTGTTCCAAGAAGTGTAAACATTTCTTGCCAGAACCGCGCTGTAAGCGTGGATCACGGTCCGACACAATGTCGAGCGGCATTCCATAGTGTCGGAATACCATGTCAGCAAACAGTCATGCAGTCTGCACGGCCGTGGCTTCAGTCGGTACTGCAGTAAGATGAGCCATCTTGCTGAAATGGTCAACAAAAAAACACAACGCCAGCCCCCCGCTTGTTGTCTGGCGGAAGACCGAAAACAAAGTCCATGAAAATGGACTGCCAACACTCCGACAGTGTTGGTAGTGATTGTAGTGGAGTTTGCAAATACGCGGCAGGCTTCACGCGTTGGCACACTTCACAAGCACGTACGTACTTGCGCACCCATTTGGACTGGTGGTTCCAGTAGAAGTCTCTCGTGAGAAGAGTTTATGTCTTTTCCCGGCCCGGATGCCCTGCCGTAGGCGCACCGTGATACTCGTACATGATCCGCATATGTAGGTTATAATCATTCGGCACGACGATACGATCCGCATCGTCGTCCACTGCGCTGTAAAGCAGCAGCTCTTCTTACACACGATATCGGTGTGCACGAGCACGTAGATGTGGCGACAACTTCCGATGTACCGCGTCGGAAGGTGCTTAGCCATAGCCTAGCAGTTGTTTCGCCTCTGCGTCACTCGCATACACGTTCTTCACGTTGTCGATCAATGTCGACGACGAAACACTTACTCGTTCGATGCCAATTCGGTTGGCGTCGGCTGTCTCAACAGTGTAATCAGGTCGACGCGACAACGCGTCGGCCACTACACTTAACCTTCCAGGTTTGTATGCAACCTGGAAGTCGTACTCCGCAAAGAGCGAGAACCATCTCACCCTTCGTTGCGATATGTGCGGGGTCTTCACTGCCGTTCGCAGTGAAGCGTGGTAGGTGTAGACCACAAGCGGTCTACCTATAAGTAAATACACTCAGAGCTTCGCGAGTGCAGTCTTCATCGCAAGGTGTCCCTTGTCATGTACAGGGTAGTTACGATCAGCTGGCTTCAGCTGACGTGACTGGTAGTAGACCACACCATCACGGCCCTCTTGATCGTGCTGCATCAACGCGCATCCGATACCGAATAGCGAAGTCGGACGCGTCACACACGATGTGGAATGGGCGATCTTGATCAGCCTCTGCCAAGATCGGCGTCTCAGTCAAGCCCTGTTTGTCGATATCGAAGGCCTGCTGACACTCAGCAATTTAAATCCACTTGGCTTTCTTTTTCAGAAGCTGCGATAGCGGGCGAATCTTGCCCGCGTAATTCTCAACGTACTGGCACAAGTACGTTCCAAGTCCAAGAAACTGCCTCGGTTCCTTCACGTTGGATGGCGTAGGCCATTCATTGATCACTCTTAACTTTTCTGAGTCAGGGCGTACGCTGTTCTCCGCGACGAGACACCCAAGGATGGGCATCTCGCTCGCCCCGAAGATACACTCTTTCAGGTTCGCATAGAGCTTATGTTTGCGCATAAGCCCTTGCAGTTGACGGAGGTGTCTTTGTGTACCGCAACGTCAGTCTTCCCGTCTACAGCCCGGCTGTGAACAAACACGTCGTCGAAGTAGCTCGGTGCGAAGTCAGGCACTATTAGAGTTTTAGGGGCGTTCTTCAGTCCCTGTGGCATTACGAGCCACTCTGAAAGCATACCGCTTGGGGCGTTCACCGCCGTGAGAGGGGCGTCCCCCTCACGCATCAGGATCTGATAGAACCCGTCGTGCAGATGAAGAGCAGTGTAGATGGTGCTCTTGGCCATCGAATCGATGATAACATTTTTTTCGTGTTATCAGCGTCTGCGCCGGTATCGTCGCATCGTTCAGCTTGTTGTAAATAAGAACGATGCGCCATCCACTACGTGGTTTCATGACACAGAACGTTGGCGCTCTGTGTGTGCGGGGACTTTGATTTCCGCACTTGACCTGCTTTACGACGACTTTCACAGAAGTCGTCGATTGCCTTTATTGGTCACGCAGCAGTGGCCACTGGCGCGTCACACAGTACTTCGTGCCCGGCACGAGGTCGATCTCGTGCTGTATGCTCTTATCCAGCGGAAGTTCCGCAGATATTGCTTCCGGGAGCAAATCCTTGTGCTCCAGCAGAACATCGTAGAAGGAACTCGGCTCCAATAAGGCCCAGATCTGATCATCGAAGCGCTGCTTCTTCGTCTTCGCGCTGAGAGTGTCCTTACTCTCAACGGTATTCGCAGTGTGGCGTTGTCTCAACCTCCTCCGCTTTGCTTTCCATTCTTCGATATCCGAAAGGATGCATATCTGTTCGACGCGTTCTTCGTACAAATCCTCCGCGAAGCGCATTCAGCCCATGACTGGAAGCTACGTCAACTCCGACGCACTCGTCGGAAGATTCTCGAGTTGCATTGACCGGTACAGGTGGCCCGTACGGGTCCGAGTCAAGCCGTTCAACGTCTCAATGCACGACGTCGTATCAGATGTCTGCCCGGCAGACAACGCTCGTATCGCCTCGGTCCCGGACCGAGACTTGCGCAGCTTTCGTCGCTTGCGCCGTCTTTTGGTTCGTGTGAAGCCAGGATTCACATGATTTTCGTCCAGGCCCAGTCTTGGACGGATTTCCGTTGTAACCGTCGGCGATTTTTTCCGCGATGCGAATGATCAAGCCCGGCTTCATTACAATCCGAATTCGTCGTGCAGCACGG
>NW_003303600.1:68381-72473 GCF_000142945.1 Phytophthora infestans T30-4
GAGCCGGCCACCCCTCGCATTCAATGTTCTGTGGGTTGCTGGTATTCTTTGCATATGTGATGAGTGGGTCCGCGGACCGACCGCACCACCGTCACAGCGATTGCCTGTGACTTGAAGTTCTTTCATATTTGATCGATCAACTTCCCGAGTTGATACGTTTATTGAAGTATGAACGCGCCCCAAATATGATTTCCGATTTGAGACAGACCCAACAACTTTCCAGTCGTTACGACTTGTGAATGGGCACCGAAGGTTGCGGCGTAAGGTGCCACCTCAGCGGTGGGATCGGATGCACGTCGCGGTGCATGCGCGACACTGACAGGGTCATCGCTCTCTGTCGCCTTGCGTCCGAAGTGTACAAGTGTACACTTCTCCCATCTGATCACTGGATCATGCTGTGCAAGCCACGGCACGCCCAGTACCAAGTCAAAATTTTCCTTCAGCTCCAGGACAATAAGATCTTCCACAAACATCCGATGTTTGTACGAGAAGCGCGCGCGTACTACGCGCTTACGGTGGCACCTGCTGTTAACCGCACCTCCAAATCACTTCGAGGTGTTTTAACTTCCTCGAAGTTCAGCTTCGGGAGACGTTCCAGTCGAACAAATCTGTTCGTCGCACCTGAGTCAACCAAAGCACGAAGAGAGCCTGCTCTCTTTGACGTCACTTTCAGGATGACAAGATTTGGCTTGTCATCTTGCTCCTTGCAGCGAGAAACCCTCTCGCTGGGGGCTGCAGTCCTCAGTGTCGCGTGTCCGTTGTAGACACATGCGACTGCAATATCAGTAGGGCGCCCCGCGCTACTAGTTCTGCACGTTTTTTATTGAACGTGGCGATTCCGGGCATCGCCACGTTGACCCTGGCCGAGTGCACACTCGCTGTGCACTCACGCGCAAAGTGTCCGGTGTACCCACATCGGTAAAACCGCACTTGTCTGTGGTGAAGTGCTTTTTCAGAAATAAGAGAAGGGGTCTAGCAAGGGGTCACTATCCCAAATTAGTGGCAGCACCAAGTGGTTAGGAAGGATTTGGATCGCCCAGCATGGATCAACGCTGCTCCAAGTGGATTGGCCAAGATAAAGTGGCATCCTATATGAGCCGACGATAGATCTGGTATGGATAACGTATGGTTACACAGGATCCACCAAGTGGAGACTCGGATCCATCCTCCCCTGAGTTCACTTAGGGGATATGGGATATACCGTGGTCAGGTGGATCAAGTGGGGATCCAACGAAGGAAGGATGGTAGGTGTCATCTGAAGGTGGATCTGGCATCAACGACTAACGAGAAGGCAAGATCCACCGCGATATGTCCCAGATCCATACTTCCGAGTCCGGATCCAAGGGGGTGAGGTCCCACACGGAGTGACCTGGATCCAAGATATGGGGATGTTGGATACAGTGGATCTCGAACTTTTGTGGAGTGATGAGGACCACGACCTGGAGTAAGACAATGTTGGGGGATTGGAGGGCTAAGATCCATGACGAGTGTACACTTGCAGTGACGTGGATTAGGGTGGCCTGGATCCGGACAAGTGTACCCATAATGGGACAACCATAATGATTACGCCATGGATCCGGTGGATCTGATGATAATACAGCTGGGATGATGGGTCAAGAAGAAAAAGGACATGCAGCCGAGCCTGGTAGGGGATCTAGCAGATAAAAGACATAGAAGGTAGAAATCCAGGTAGGTGTAGGCTTAATTATCAATACAGTCCTCAATTTGCACAGTATCACGCAAGTGCCTTCCTGCCCTCAAGAATCGAAACTACATTGGCCGTACGAGCTCGGAGAAGGTTAGGAATTGCGAATCTAGTGTTGGTAGCGATAACTGGATAATACATTGGCCAGATCCTACAACCTAGTGAGCTTTCCTTTACACGTGCAGATCCGAAAGGTTAACCGGATTTACTACTTGGCCGGATATACCTAAGAAGCTCTCAACTCTCAAGATTCCGTCACAGGAGGCGGCAAGTACGACAAAAGGCAACACAAAGGCAAGGGAACACACCGGCAAGGCAACTCTACGGCCAGATCCCTGATCTAGACCCTGGTTCCACCAAGCTCGAATATTCGATAAGAAACTAGAAACAACTACGGACGCATAGTGAAGACCTTACCACTACTGCTCCACCCCTACCCACGTCCCGCCAAGACACTCAAGCTTCACCACTTGAACTCTTCGGAAGTTACCGAGAGAGCAAGATCCCGCCCTACCGACGGGTACACAAGGTGAGGAAAGTTCAGCAGAACACGGATCATCGGGGGACCCCCTCCGTTAGTCGGTGTCTGGGCGCAGTTGGTAAGTTGGATCTAGCAATCTCGCAGATTTTGCTGATCCCGCTACGCCACAATGGTGCGCGTGCCTGGAGCTTTTGGTGACTCGGGATTTCACCGTGAGTCCCAAAAAGATGCTAAAGTCAAGATTGAGCCAGGGGAAGAGGCGTCGTCGGAGGTCGGATCGACGAAGAAGCTGCTGAAAGAAGCCAGATCCGCGGATCGATGGAGCCCTGGGAGGAACTCTGTCGACGGAAGAGAGGTGGATCCGGATTTAGAAGAGAAACCTCTCTATCCTCCCCAGGTCCCCTCGGGGACCCCTGCGGATCTTGACGCAAGTCAAGATCCGCTATTAAAACAAGGGATAGTGAAGGCGAAATGGTATGCATTTGCAGATTCACCGGTTAAGCCAACGCCGTACCTAAACCCAAGCCCGCTAGTCGAAGAAACGAGAAAGAAGACGAAAACGAGTAAGACTACGCGGAAGAAGATGCAAGCTCCAGAGTCGGAAGAAGACCAAGCGGGATCCAGGTCAAGCTGGTCCGACAAGGATCTCGAGTTTGTGTATAGCCACCAAGCTTTACGCGATTTTCTGCATCAAGATCCTGTCATACGGATCCTGAATCCACGACAGATCGAAGATCCAAGGGAACCGGTGAGAGCACCAGCGAAAACGGCGAAGAAGCTGGTGGCAGTCAAGGATCTATTACGTTTGCTTACGGATTCAGGCATCGTAGCTGGTGCATTCGATGCAGAGGATATCTTCTAGCTAGACTTGGATCGCATAGTATCAGCGACGCGGGACCTCTTCGTCAGAGTCAAGACCATCACCATAGAAAGGTCGCACACTATGGATCCAATGTCGTCGCCGAGGATCAGCCACGCTGCATCCTCTAACTACGAATCCGCGGCGGAGGATGGGTCAGATACGTCGTCTGTGCCGCGACGCATGTCTTTGGGTCCCTCCGGGGCGTCCATGCTGGAAGCGCGGGCGAGGATCCGGGGACAGGAAGCGCCCTCGAGTGTGAAGACGCAGGATCCAGGACGCCATACCCGTGATCTGATACCATTCAGCCAGGATCAAGCCAGATGCAGCAAGAAGCCTGTGGGATTATCATCAGATCGAGTCCAAGGTAATCGCCTCACGGATCCGGTCTCGCCAGTGGACCAGACGGCTACAGGCTCTTCCGACACCTCCTTGGGCACCCTGCAGCGACACTTCGAAGCTGCGATGAGACGTTTCCTGATCGAACAAGGCATGAGAGTGCCCAAGCCGCAAGCGCAAGTGCTCCACGAACATGGGACACGAGACGTAGAGATGCAGTCAGTGGAGGGAGACAACTCCCATGATGAGTTCGACCCAGATTGAATCGATAAAAACGAGCCGAGTCACCAATCGCTTCTCTTATCAAAGAAAATGGTATAAATGCACAATGGGAGGTAGTACTGGGTTATCTGCAGCTCCAACCCAGCTTTGCTGGATAGCATCATGCTGCCACGCCACGAAGGTCACCTCATCTGGGCAACCGATCCCATCCCCCTCGCCAGCGGCGGTAAAAAAACAACAGCTGCAGCCGGGGCGGGCGGATCGTCCATGATCCAGAGGGTACGGATCTCAGCCATATCGGATCTGAAGGAGTTCACGGGCAATGATCAAGACGAAGACCGAGCTCGAACATGGATCAGCAAAGTCAAGTCGGCCCTCATGAGAGATCAAGCGTCGGATGCTGAGAAGTGTTTGACCTTTGCGGATCTGCTAGCGGGGCCACGCCATGAGACTGGTATCGGCAGCTGGCAGATCCACCAGGAACAG
>NW_003303600.1:73634-108416 GCF_000142945.1 Phytophthora infestans T30-4
CCCGTGGATACTGGAAGTACCATGCCCCAGGAAAGTGGTTCAGACAAGCCAAGGTAGGGGGCAAGATCAACAATGAAAAAGCAATCCTACTCCTAGATAGTGGTGCCGAGGTGTCTATACTAGATACCGCCTTTGCTCGTAAGGTTGGGTGCTAAGTGGATGGGAGTCGGATCCAAGACTGCGTTGGGATTGGTGAAGGCGTGTACCGTACGAACGGGAGAACGCGGATCAAGATCACGCTGGCAGGTTGTTTGGTGTATTGGTTTGACATCTGGGTTGGAGATCTCGCTGGTCAAGACGCCATCCTCGGGATGGATTTCATGGTACCGGCCGGAGTGAGGTTGGATCTAGCGGATGGGACACTTTGTTTCCCTGACGAGATGCGGATCCAGCTCAGCGGACGGCGACCGTTGTATGGAGCAAAGATGAGGATCATAAGGGCGGATAAGACAACCTGGATCGAGCCCGGGGAAACCTGGGAGCTGCCAGACCGGTTAAAGTGGGTGGAACATGAGAAACGGTGGGTCACTCGGGGCGAGAAATGGGTGCCTACCGTAATCCAGGGACCAGGTCGATCACAATACCTCCAGGTCACGAACGTCAGCGACAAGAGACTATTACTGGACCATTATGAGGAGATCGGGCGATGGTTGGTGAAGGATGGTATCCCTAGGCGACCTGGATATGTGTCAGTGGGATCCCGTCGCTATAGCGAATGGCAGAATCTGGCGTATCAAGCGACTGCCGAGACGGAATCCCTCAAGGAGGTGGAGCTCCCGGCGGAGCCAATTGGCCCCTTGGTGGATCGGCCTTCATATCCAACTCCGCGAAAGATCCTACAGAGGGATCGTCGGATTGGGATCCAAGTAGTAGAGATTGAATCCAAGACCGGGGATGATACCCAGAGCCGGTCACTAAATCCCCAGGGTCGGTGGATGGGGGATCGCAGAGAGCTGAAGCCAGGTCGCCGTATCCTGCTGACCCACAAGTGGATCCAAGCTTGCCATTGGACAAAGTGCCTGGATCCTTGTCGAGAGTGGCAACACTAGCTAAACCGGAACCGCTGTGTGTAAACTCACCAGAGGATCAAGTCGATCCAACTGGTAGCTCACCCGGTACCAGGATACCCGACCCCACGAAGACAGAAGGAATGACGGGAGAAGGAGAGTCGCGGTGCCTGGATACAATGGTGGATCCGACAAAATGAAGATGAGCAGGTCTGCTACCATAAAGGCGGGGATCTACACGCCGAGGATCTCGGAGAAGGTATGACGGTAATCCCGGAGGTACCACTGACCACAGAGAAGGTCATGACTGATGATATCCAAGTGGATCGGGGGCGAACAAACCCACGGAAGGGGATCGGCTACGTCAGAAGATCTGGGAAAGCCGACATCTGCTAATTGGCAAAGGAAACGCATTACCACCCGCTGCGTCCGGAGTCAAAACATCGATGTCGGTGATGCGAAGCCAATCGCTCAAAGGGTGCGGAAGGTGAAGCCTCACTTCGGAGAAAAGATCTCGGATCTGATCAAGGGTCTGCTGCAAGCCAAAAGCATTGGTTTCTCAACCTCCCCGTGGGCACCTCCTGTGGCAATCATCGTTAAGAAGAGCGGAGTGGATATACGGCTGTGTATTGATTACCGGATGGTTAACGGTCTGACCAGACTGATGTGTATCCGACGCCTCTAATCAAGAAGCTATTGGCAGATTTGGATAAAGTACTCTGGTACGGCTCTCTAGATATGGCAAGTGGGTTTTGGGTGGTGACTATGACGGATCGAGCTCGCGCAATATCCGCATTCATCCCACCATTTGAACTGTTCGAACGGAGCCGGATGCCGTTTGGATTGAAGAATGCGCCCCAGATCTATCAATGCCTGATCGATAATACCCTTTACGGATTTACCCGAATACCGGAACCCGAAGGAAATGGATCCGGGGAAGGTCATGCGGAAGTAAATTCATTCGAAGCAGGAGAGCCAGGTGATCTGAGATCCCCATCCGTGTTAGAGCGCAGATCCTATATCGACGACATTATAATCCCGGCGGAATCGTGGGATCAGTTGTGCGAGAGAGTGACATCCCTACAGGAGGCGCGTACTAAGTGGAATCTCTCTATCAGCGTGGTGAAGAGCTATTGGGGGATGCGCAAGGTGGATTACTTAGGTCATCGGGTCTCTAAGGAGGGACTGGAGGCGAAGCCTAAGGATCTGTCTTCTTTGGCAGACCTGCCCTTCCCACAGTCGTTACGGGCGATGCAATTCTTCTTGGGCAGTTTGAATTACTACCGTCGGTTCATCGAGGATTACGCACTTTTCGCTGCAGTCCTCTATGAATTGAGAGAGGTAGAGTTTGCTGCGATGACCACTCCAGCTGTCCGGATCAAGATCCAACAAGCTCTGGCCCTAGATATCCCAGATTCACGAGGGGATCCACATAGTACGGCGCCGGAAGACGACCTGAAGCAGAAACTGGATCCATCCCGAGACCAACTGGGAGATGATCCAATCTGGACAGAGTTGACGGGGGGGGGGGCTCGAAAACGGTGGAGCCTTGGTGGATCTGAGCTCAGCACGCGTTCGTGGAGCTAAGGAACAGGATCGCGACGACGCCCATCCTTCGCCGTTTTGATCCGGAGCGTCAACCTACGGTGATAGTCTATGCTAGTGATTAGGCGGTCTCAGCAGCTTTGGTACAAGAACATGAGGGGATTTGCCATCCGGTCACCTTCGTCAGCCGAGCGCTAAAGCCGAATGAGTTAAATTACGGAGCGGTGGAGAAGGAGATACTCGCACTCCTGAGGGAGTTGGATCTCAATTATAACCTACTGATGGGAAGATCTATCCGGATCCTGACTCGACACTCTACGCTAGCTTGATTGTTCAAGTCGGCCGGTTTACAAGGACGGTTGGAACAGTGGGCAGCTTTACTCTCGCCTTGGACACCGGAGATTGTGAAATCTTCGAAAGGGGAAGACGAGAACCTGGGAGTCTTGGCCGCGAGCATCACACCTCGAGCTAAGATGGATGAAGCGCTGACTAGGACCGTTCCTACGAAAGAGCCCAAACGCCGGATCCAGGCCCCGATCCCGACGGTACAAGTGGATGACGCGATGGGGGAGCATACAGCGCAATACTGTGGAAACTGCCCGGATGGAAAGTGGTAAGGGCCAGATCCACTTATGCGGAGGGCCTCACCGTCAATGAGGCAGAGTATAACGGGTTCCTGCTGGGTTTGGATCTACTAAAGGGACCAGATCCAATATGGCTGGTGATTTGTGGGGATTTCAACTTGGCGATTAGACCGGTGCGCGGTGAGATTGACTGCAAGGCCCCGGCACTAACACTGTTACGGCAGTAGGTGATGATCCACCTGCGTGGTTTGGATGAATGACGAGCTGGTACATGTCAAGCGAGATTGGAATGCAAGTGCGGACAGCTTGGCAAGTGCCGCTCTACGGAATCAATGTGGAGTCGAGATGGAGAGAGAGGACGAGCGTCAGGATCTCGTCACACTAAACCGACAAGCCGAGTTGGTGGTGGTTGAATCTCGTGAAGCAGACGGTCCTGGTTATTGCCTGTCACTTGATCCAGAAGGAAGGATTGGATCTTAGCCCCCAGATTCTCCGATGAAGCCGTTTGTGAAGGGAAGTCCGTATTGGAGCTGAATTCCTCAAAGCACAGAACGAAGAAGTGTGGATCCTGGGGCTAAAGAAGTATCTGATGGGGGATGTACGAGTCCTGAGTCGGGAGGACGCCAAATCCTATAGTATTATCGCTACGGATTATGCAGTGGATCGGAATGATTTGCTCTTCTATTGGCCCCCTACGAAACGAGTCAGCGGGGATGGAGACGGATTGATGAGATTGGTGATGCCGGAAACCTTGCAACAGGATGTCCTATATCACTATCACGCTAGTTTAGAAGGTGGACATCAGGGAATTGGTCAGACCTACCAACGAATCCGAGAATGTTTCCACTGGAGGAGACTATTCAAGAGTGTACAACGATACGCCGGTGAATGCGTGGATTGTGAGACAGGCAAAGGCAGACTCACAATCGAAGGAGAGTCTCCAGGGAGCGTCCAGGCGACTTACCGCTCCAAATCATAGTCATGGATCACATCCCCTCGCTACCCCAGTCATTCAAAGGAAACACAGAATTGCTGATCTGGGTGGATCCGTTTACCGGATACGTGATAGCCGAAGCTAGCGCGTCCAGAACTGCACAGACCATCGCTGAATCGTACGAGGAGTGCGTTTTTGGAGATTGGGAGCTAGCGAGATGATTTGGCTTAATCGGGAGCCAGCCTTTATGTCTGACTTCTTTCGAGCCTTCAACCAGATCTTGGGACAGAGACAGCGGGCGACAACGACATATCGTCCCCAAGCCAATGGATCGGCCGAACGCATGGTACAGACGATCACGAGGGCGCCCAAGATGTATGGTCAGAATTTGGATCAGAGGGATTGGGATAAGTACGCAGAACGACTCACCTTCGCGATGAACACCGCCCAAGACGGGATCCGGGGTGACACCCCATTTTACTTGGTACATGGGTGGGATCCTAAATCCACCCTAGAAGCGGCCATTCCGGTATGTAGCATCAAGAGGAGAAACCGAGACCCAAAACGATGGCGATAACAGGTATTGAAATATTACCGGTAATCCAGATCCCAAGTGAACGAACGGTTGCGAAGTGCGATACAGGATCGAGCGGATCGACACAACGAAGAAGCCCGTCCACATCAAATCCAAGTTGGATCGCAGGTGTGGCTGTACCTAGACCGAGTGAAAGAAGGATACGCCCGTAAACTGGCCCATCTATGGCACGGACCGTTCCGAGTAAGCGAAAAGATCGGGGAGCACGCCGTAAAGTTGGAAACGGCGGGTACCGAATATCGGCTGTTCCCCGTAGTACACGTATCCAAGCTAAACCTGGTCAGAGAATATCCGGACCGGCCTGAGACCCATCTTGCAGTGGATGAGTCCGACCGAGTGGATTTTGACGAAGTCCTCCTACCGGAAGATAGTTGGAATGTGGATCTCGAATCTGACGAGTTCGAAGTCGAGAAGATCACCGATATGAGGTCGGGAAAACGAACCAGATATGGACGACTCTACCGCTAATTTCTTGTGTATTGGCGTGGATATGACGAACCCAGTTGGGTAGACGAGGCGAGTCTGATCTGTGGAGCATTAATATATGATTTCTTGCGGGATCGTACGAATCGGAACCGATTCGGTGTGATGCGGTTTCTTGAAGAAGAGTAAAGGGGAGGATCCATGGATGTGAGTTGGACTTATCGATGGGAGAATGAAGAAGGACCCACAGGAAGGGTGTGGGTCAGGAACAGGGGGATCACTGATGTGAGCTGGTCATATCAGAGAAAAAGAGAAGGAGAATCCACAGGAAGGGCGTGGATTAGGAGAAAGGTGAATGTTTTATGGATAAAGATGGACGTTTTCACGTGCAAAGAGCCCCAAACTTGACGGCCGGTCCCACTTGGACGTTGGGGACAGTGACGACCTTCCCGTCGGCCAGTCGCACTGCCACCTTCCCGTTGCCGTTGATTTCGCTCAAAGCATCGGACAACTTGTTGCTATTACGAGCAACTGTCTGGCGGCGTGCGAAATTCTTCAACGCCCCAGAATCGATCAAGATTCTAAAGGGATGACCGTATCCCCGTACACGCCCGTGTACTACGAGCAACCCGCCGCTGCTATTCGCCGATTCGAGAGTGCGAATACGCTCAGGGGCTAAGTCCCCGTGGTACGCGCCACCCGCGCACCCATCACGAAGACTTAGTTCTTCCCCAGTAGGGCGTCCCGCCCCTACTGTTTCCCGGCGTTCCCCTGTCCCCGGGCCCTGGCTTCTACCAGCAACCCTTGTGGACGGGCTTGGGGAAGGACCGTCTGCGGAGTCTTTCCGCGGGACAGTCGCGCTTGAAGTGGCCCATCTTCCCGCAGCTGAAGCAGCGGATGTCACGCTGTTCGGCGGACCCCAGTTCTATGGGAACTGGTCCGTTGGGGCTTGTTCGACCGGGAGCCGACAAGGAACTCCCAGGCCACGCTGAGGCCGGCGTACGCGCCTGGAGATGGATATACTCTTCTTGAAGAGCCACTTGAATCGCCTTAAGAGTGTTTGACTGCACCCGGAACAGCTGAGTGCGTGCGGGGCCCACTCGAAGGCCGTCCATGAACACAGTCATCTTGATGTGTTCGCTGAGTGGGTTTCCCACTAGGGATGCCGTGAGTTCCCGTATCTCTTGCACGTACTCGTGCAGTTCACGCCTCCCTTGTGTACACGAGAGGAATCGCGAGCGCTGGCGGTACTCGTAGTTCGCCGGGAGGAACGCGGCTCGGACATGTTCACACAGCTCGCCCAGGATGTGAAGCATCCAAGGGATGTTGTACACCAAACGCTTAGCACGGCTGCTAAGGTTGGAGAGTGCAAAAGCAACACGCAGTTGCTCGGTAGAGATCAGAGCCGCGTCCATCGCGAGCTCTACTTCTCGGACCGAGAGGTGAAGGTTCTCGCCTTCCTTCCCTTCATACGGCTTAACCTTCAGCCGTATTGGCTTCGGGTGAGGCGGATTTGCTTCCGCCGCCGGAGCCTGCAGGTTCTCCCGCACATGCGATGAGCCCCTGCTCGTACGCGTCAACGCATTGACGCGCTCGAACTGCTCGGCCGGTGTTGACACCACCAGGCTCTGCAGGCCCTCCATCCCGAAGATACCTGCCATCTTCCGAACCGACTCGAAGTGAGCGTCGTTCATATGGGAGAAGTCGTTCCTATCCACGGCAACGAACTTTCGGAGACGTTCAGGTAGTCTACCCGCGGTGGCGTGGATTGCCAACTAATGCTACCAAGCGTGACGGGGTCACACAGCACCTTGCACTAGAGGAAGTTAGCTTCCGAGAGTATACAAACTCGCAGTGAGCGGCAGTTCACAGGTCCCCCTTTATTCAAAAGAGAGCGAAGTGACCTAATTAAGGTAGAATGTAAACTGAGTATATATTTATAGGTAGATAAAGCTTGGGTTTAATACAATCTATAAGTCACCTATAGAAATGCAATGTCATCAACCAATGGTTGGCTTTGGACGACCTTGGTACTTTGTACCAAATATCTCGAAGTCTGACGTGTCACACTTCATGTAACCAGGGTACACTTAGGGCTACGTACCCCGTTACAGAGGTTATGAAACCAGCCACCGATCCCGCACTTTGCATATTTTTTAGTTCTAGCTAACAACAGAGAAATGAACTCACTGCTACATTTAGTTTGACGGCGACACCGATCAAAGAACTCTTTTGCTGTGGGTCAACCTCAGCATGGAAGACGCCGACGAGACAATGGTGCTACATACGGCTGGCGGAATGCCCGTGGCAGTGTACCTCCTTATGCGGACCACGACGTACGGATGGAGGAGACCACTACAAGGACAGCGGTGATACAAAGTGGCAAGGCCAAGCCGCCAAGTTGAAGCTCTGGCACATCATTCGGCAGCGGTGCAACAACAGACCGCCGAGCAGCTAGGCCAAGTCCAGCGCCAGCAGGAGCGACTTGCAGCGCAGACATCAGAGTATCTCCAGGCACGACACGACCGGCAGTCGGAATTGTTAGAGCAGCAAAAGGAGATTAAGCGTCAGATGGACGAGCACCGGCAGAACCTGGACAAGCAATACCGTTTGCTCCGTGCTGCTGGAGAAGCAGTTGGATTGCAAGGCCAGCGCCTCGAGAGCCTGGTTGAAACCGTGCAACCACATTTGCAGGCACGTTGGGGGGCTTTTGCTCAGGGAGCTGAGCCTATCGTTGAAGCACCTTCTGGACCGTGGCGGCAGGAACAAATCTGCCTGTTCCTCCTATTTACCGAGGCATCTCGAGAAACGTGACTTCATGGATAGTTACGCAACCTATTCCAGACGTGTCAGACATTAAATTAAGGTACACATGCAAAGGTTTTTGTGATGCCATTAAGTGCGTGTATTGAACAAGGCAGGATTATACGAATTTATCAATTTAAGATGTTGTTCATCTTTTGACGCTGACGACAGCGCTTTAGTTGCCATGGAGTGTCTCCAAAGGATGTGACGGAGTCGGAGAGGCGAGATGTTTTCTTGTCAGCCAGGAATCCAGACAACACAGCCTACAAAACGTTGGATCGCGAGGTGATAAAGATGTGCATGGACACGAATCTACAAGACGCTGAGTCAAGCCTATCGTGGCTTATGGCGGACTTCTACGAGATTGTGGACAAGCTGAATATCGATGACATGGTACAAGCTGAGCCGAAGAAGGTAAGAGAATATTTAGTTGAAGCACTGACGCCTCCGGCGTTCAAGACGTCCTCTAAGGACTAGCTCGGACATCAAATCCACAAGACGGCCAAATCAAATATCCATTGTTTTTTTTAATGGGTTCGTATAGCGTTAGAGAGTTTTATGCGGTTTGAGAAAGCGTTTCGTAAGAGAGAAGTGCAGAAAAATTAGACAAAGAGCAGAAACCTTCCGACAAATCACAGAAAATCGAGGATGCCAGAATAGCGCGGGTCAACCTCGTTCAAACTCTCGTATGCAAATCATGAGACGTTCGGACCAGCCGAAAAGGAAGCAGGAGCTATCGGGTACTAGTGGGAAACCGGACAATAACTGTTTCAAATGTGTCGACTTAGCTCATGGTGTGTTCCAGTGTCCCAATATGTCGGTCCAGCCGGGACCAAAGAGACTATAAGAAAAGGGCTGCGAACAGAGGGTGCGGAAAAACCCTTACGGAGCGAGGTTTCCCAAAGAGTGAGGGTTAGGTACTACCCGCATCACCAGCTGTACCATGTGTAGTTATGAGTACTGTGGAGACCGAGACTACACCCGACAGCGCCGCCGAGGCTTCTGTGGTAACAACTAAGCTATGGAAGCAGTTATCGGCGAGTGGGAATTGGATTTCTCAGCAAGCCTTGCCTGGAAAAACAGCAGTGACGGGTATTGGGGACAAACCGGTGCCAGTAAATAGTAAAGTAAAATTGAATCTTCGTTTTCAACTCCTGGTGGACCTCTCATCGTGGCGAATGTTATCTGTTGGGTGACCGATCAACCCCTACCGCCGGGTGTAGAAGATTTACTGTTATCCCGGTTGATTATGGTGCGATTGGGTATAGTTCCGACAGTTTAATTGCTGATGCGCAGCAGCTACAGTCTATTTGGGACATAAGTGATGTGAATGAAGAAACCGCTAGTGCAATGGTGGGTGTCTTAGCTTACTCAGGGCAGATGAACCATGTCGAACCTGCAGAGAAAGAATTAAATTTAGCAGAAGCTGAAGACCAAATTTGTTTTCCTACTTTTACGGATGTTATTAAACCAGAGCGCAAATTTATTCGAAACATTTTACTGGAAAAAGTCGAGGAAGCTTGGCGTTTTGGAGCGTCAACTGAATTCGTTAAAGAACTGAGGGCCATACTGATGGATCTTATTGACGTCTTCCGCCTGATCATTGGAAGAGATAAACCTGTGGGTATGACGCCAATGAAGGTAACGCTCAAGCCTGGCGCCGTGCCAGCGCGGTAGCGAGCGAGAAGGTACTCTCAGACGCACCGTGAATTTCTCAAAAGCACATTGACGCCTTAATTGCTACGGGGTTATGCTACAGAAACCCACGCAGTCGCTGGTGCTCGCCCCCACACGTTGTAAATAAGCCTGAAGCTGGAAGTCATCGTATGACAATCGACGTTAGACGACCCAATGAGTGTGTGGAGCAAATAGTGTGGACAATGCCTGTACTAGAAGTAGGTTTTGACATACTTCTCACTAGATGTTTTAAGGGATTTTGGCAGTTTGCCATGGCAGTGTGGTGTTAGGAGATTACTCCATTCTCACAGAGGAAGGAATCATAACACCGACTCGAGTACTTATGGGTGGCACGAATAGCGTGGCGTATGTGCAATCAACAGTTCAAGATATGTTTTCCGCAGTCTTTAAACAATGGTTGCTTATTTAATTTGATGATCTTTGGGGTTATGAAAGAGCGATGAGAGACTGCTTGTCTTGCTTAAGAAGGTGTTGACTATTGCACGGAAAAGGGTTAAAGCTCAACCCAATAAATGTTCGCTCTACCAACGCGAAGCACATTGGTGTGAACGTATTGTGTCCTGTGACGGTGTACGGCATGACCCCGCAAGACTTGCTGCGCTTGCGAACCTTTCACCGCCGAGGACTGGTCAGGTATTACAGCATTTCATCTGTGCACTTAATTGGATGCGCACTGCAATTCCAGCGTACAACAATTGGTGGCTACTCTGTCACCGTTGATGGAGAAGGTTTACGGTCAGGCATAGGGGGGGGGGGGTAAGAAGAACCAAGTAACGAAGATTCTGCTCAGTGAGGCTGGGTGAGGAAGTGCAGAAGCCGAGTGTCTTGAGCGGTGCAAAGAGGCAATGAAAAAGTCGCTTCAGCCAGCACACCCGAACCCCGAACGACGTCTTTCAGTGTATACCGACGCGAGCGATGACCATTGGGGTGCCGCAATCACCCAGCTTTCTCCCAAGATGGCTAGCAGACCACTTAGTGAACAAGAGCATGAGCCGATACTGATGTTGAGTGGAATTTTATCAGGCTCGGCGAAGCGGTGGACCAATGTGGAGAAAGAAGCTTATGGTATTATTGAGACTTACCGTCGTGTGGACTATGTACTGCATCGCCCGGATGGATTCACTTTGTTCACAAACCACAAGAATCGGCAGTAAATATTTGATCCCCATAGTGTTTCTAATTTGATTGCACGATACGCATCAGATAAGCTGCACCGATGGTCGATGATATTGATCGCGTACAAGTATGACATCCACGATATCTCTGGAGAGGTGAATGTCTGGGCCGATCTGCTCTCTAGATGGCGCTCATCTTTCAAGACAGTGTGTGCAATTCGACAAGTTGACTTGCCGCTTTCTCCACAACTTGTTGACACTTTTGTCTGGCCGACGCAGGTGGGCATTGCTACTGCACAAGATGCAGCACCACGACCACGCAACTTGGTTCGCTCAGAGACAAACGCATTGTGGACAGATGATAAAGGCAGCGTTTGCGTCCCAGACGAAGCGGTGGAACGCCGGGTAAGAATTTGTGTAATGGGCCATTTTGGTGTCGCCAGTCACCGTGGCGTTGCAACTACAGTGGAAAGGGTGGCCACTGAGTTTGTCTGGAAGATCATCGAGCAATACATTGAGTGTTTTGTTCGTCGATGTCTACACTGCGCAAGCACACTCGGTGAGCCACCCCAACCTCGTTTTCTGGGAGAAGCGACGCACGAAGAGCGTCCCAACGAATTTGATCACTGGGACTACCTGTACATGGGAAACAGCACGAACAGTGAAACGTATGTGTTAGTCATTAAGAATGACGCGTCAAAGTTTGTGTGACGGTTGTCACGTGAAGCGGCGGATGCCGAGACTACCTTTCACTGTAAATAAACTACTATTATTAGATTCACGTTTAAACATCACTACGATCTGATAATTTTGTGGTGTTGGAATTCCCACGTGAACTCTAGCTACGAATGTAGTTAGGACGTTCCCACAACAATACGTCTACTAGGATAGTAAACGATCGTTCGGGTGGACCTAAAGCCCCTGTTCTGCCCTTGCACCGGGACAAACTGGACCTTGTAAACTACTTATATAGGCCAACCAGTAAAAATAAGAACACGCTACTAGCACGAGCAAAGCTAGTATGTGTTATGAATCCTCGTGGTTCCAACAGCGGAAGGGTACCAGGCACGGGTAAGCCTTTTACGAGGTCACCGAGTGTTCAACACTCGGTTGGAAGAATAAAAGGGATGCAATACAAGCAATCCCAGTCGTGCAAATAGGCAACAAGAAGCCGTCACGTAAAACCCTCCCGATAGTAATCGACCAATACACTTGGCCTTGCCGGATGAATCCTCGCTACAGAGCTTCGAGTTCACCGACAGGCATAACACACTCAAACAAGCTTGACCAGACGCTTACCGTGAAGCCGGACGTCGCTCTGTGTGCTTGAGTGGAAATTCTGTTCTGTATTTATGTTTACCCTTTCGGGTCTATTCCTAATAAGAAGTCCTAATCAAGTACACAAATATCAAGTGAACAAGGATCCGTTATGGATCTTCTTGCACGCCAAGCGTCGTCTGCACCGTCGCATAAGTATCTTTAACGGTCCGCGCCCTGTCCCAGACGATGAATGTGTCTTCCAAGGGTCGTTGAGTATTCCGCGAACTCATCCCAGCCGCCACCGAGGGCTCGTACCGTAGATGGTCCGCTGAATGCGAATCCGGCCAGTCCCTTATTAATAATAAGGACAGCCTGGATTCAGTGACATATGGACCGTATTCAATATCCGTTGAGAGTTCGGAAGTGACGCCGTCGAGTCCCTTGCACCTTGGCGTCTCCGTACATCACATGACCGAGGATTCGTCGCTTGAACATCTTGGGCGGTGTCACGTCTTTGTCGACGGGTGATAATCCGCAACTACGGAGAAATCACTACACCACAACTGCCCCTGTCGCAATGGAAGCCACGGTACTGGTGCCCGTTGTGACATTTCTTCATTCTCCAATTCACCATCTCGCCACCGTATGTCCAAGCATTCGAATCGAGCCGTGTCCGACGTGTTTCAGCGTCTCAATCCTCGCCGACGTCGCGAACGTGAACAGCTGGAGGTACGCCAGCTCATCCTTCTCTTGAAACATCGGCGCCTTGCTCATCACCATGCATTACTCGTCTTTTTTCTTAGGAGGGCAAGCCCGAGAGTTCGAACGCCCCTCTGTCTGCTACACTTCCCCCGACAGCAGCGTCATCAGCCGGTCCTCCGGCGCTTCCTGCCCCGGACTCTTCACCCCCTGCGGTAGCTCTTGCGGCACTCCCTGTCACCGCTGAATCTGCGGAGATGGATCCTGCTGCTGCTCCTGCGCCTGCTGGTGGTCCACCACCACTCACCGAGGATTCGCTGCGCGCTATGCTGGCTGAAAGTACGGAGGCATCGGTCGATCACATTATGACCTCGATAAATCCGTACTTGACTGCAATGGCTCGTCACCAAGTGCAGCTCAGCGTTGCGCCTCCTCTCCACGGAAGATGGCCACGCTCAAAGTCGCCTCGAGACTGCTGTTGGTTTCGATGATGTCCTCGCTGCGGTACAACCTCTTTCTGACGCGCTGTCGGCATTACCCGAACGAGTTGCTAACTTGAAGCGTCAGTTGCGGTTTGTTCAGTCCGAGGCTGCTGCTGCCGTACGTTCGGTGGCACCCGAAATCATGGCTCGTGAGAACGCGGAGGCGTTCCTCAAGGCAGCGGCTGCCGTACGTTCGGTGGCACCCGAAATCATGGCTCATGAGAACGCGGAGGCGTTCCTCAAGGCTGCCAACGCTGAGATCGAAGCCCTTCACCAGAACGTCAAGATTTTCCGCGAGTCGAACGCCAAGAACGACGCCATGCTCGCCAGTGTTCAAGCCACCATGGAGCGACACGCAGAAGACTTGAATCGTCTGCACTGCGAGGTCCAAGCTCGAGGCGTTTTATCGCGACGTTGAACAAGAAGCTGGCCAATGAACGCGAGTTGTACAAGTCTTCATTTGGAGCGAATACCGAGCAGACTCGGAAGCTTCATCTCCTTCTGGTCAAGCTTGCCCAGGGCAAGTATGCTGACAACGACACGCTCAAGGTCCTCGAGAACCCGCAAGACCGTAACACCCGTCTCCTCCAAGTGAATCGCACCCTCCGTGCACACGTGCGTCTGGACGGGATGGATCCCGAGGTACTGCGTCTGGCTGTTGATGGGACGTTCCTAATGTTGTTCTTTCCACCGTGTGTTCAGCAACTAACGTCCGTTCACAATCCTTCGTGAAAGGTCTGACTGCGGGTGAGCTGGACCTGGACGCCCTGGACTTGGATCAAGAGACGTTAGTCGCTTTGCGGCGCATCCAGTCTGCCACCGCGTCTTCGGACGATCCTCAAGCTCTCCCTGCAGCTTTGGTCAAGGCCGCTCACCAAGTGGCTCATGGGGAGTCCCACAAGCGCCTTCGACCAGGTGGCGAGGATTTAGACGACGAACCGGACGACTCTGACGAAGACAAGGCCCCCATCCCGACGGACAAGGCCAGTACTTCGATGGAAGCTGCTGGTCTCGGTGATGCGCCACCTACCGACACTTCACCTCCCAAGTCGGCTCGTAGGTCGCTATTCGGTCCAAAGGCGTGGAAGAAAGCACCCCAGAAGAAGCGCAAGAAGACTCTTCCTCACTCTCCTGCCAAGTCACCCCGGCGTCATATGAAGACTCGGTCCAAGTCTGTACCGTCTTCTCCAAGTTCATGGTCGTCACCTCCTACACCAGCGTCCTCTTCAACTCCCGCCGTGGTCGACCTCAGCGGCGACCAGAGTGACGTGGACATGGTGGATGCTGGTCCAAGCAGTGCCCCATCGGTTCAAGAAAATGCCACAGAGTCTTCGGGTAAAGATGTGGGGATCACAACGATGTACCCGGTCCTCCTGACGCGCCTTCGCCCCCGCCTCAGGGTCCTCCCGATGTGGCCAAGCCACCAGCTTCAACTATATCTCCTTCTCCAGCAGACATACGTGCCGCTGAAGAAGCTCTGGGTGAGGCCGAGGAAATGCGACTCATGTTCGGCTCAAGTGACGAAGGTGAAGAATCGGACCATACTTTTCCACAAGGCAAGTCTGCGTCGTCGTCTGTTGCGACGTCCAAGACAGTTGAAGTCTCGGAGGTGGTTTCAACAGCAGGGCCTGCCCCTGTTGAAGCTGCTCCACCAGCCTCCGTGTCTTCAAAGCCGGCTCCGACTGTTCCGACATCTGCCGTACCCAGCGTGTCTTCGCCCGACTTTTCGATGGAGATTGATGACGATCGAAATGCTGGTGACGATCGTGGAGATGACGTGGATGACAATGAACTTTCGGTGGATAATTCGCCTGATGCCCCCAGTGGTGGCGGCGATGTTCCGCCACCTACCGATCATTCGAGCACACTCGATGGCGAAGATGGCGAATTTTCCGACGGCAACTGGAGCAATCTTGGCCCAGCTCGTCCTCCGACTCCACCTCGGCCAAATCCTTCACCGATGGTTACTTCTCCAATCATAGTCGGCGGTCCGCCTCCTTCGTCACCGGCAAGTCACCAAGCACCACCATCTTCACCTCCTGTTCCGGTGTCTCCTCGTCCGTCTTCTTGGACTCTCGATGCTGGACCTGGGCGCACGATCACGGCCACCTACACTTCGGTGCCGCGTCGTGGTGGTGCACCGTCGGTTGAGCCGTTGCCTCACCAAGTGTTGCCTGGGGCTCGCCCTACGGTGCCGGCTTCGTCCACCTTGCCACCGTGAGTTCTTCCGTACTTGGCCATGGCGTTTACTGACGCAGGGGCCAAGAAGTGTTTCGAGCGACTCTTAAGCATGACCCTCCCCGAACCAACTGGTGAGGTGACCGTCCGTACGACGTTGGAGGGTCTCCAAGCGTACTTTGACTATTCGCATCCTGATCATCCGTACCAGCAACTTCGGAAGCTTTACCCTCTTCAAGCGTGTCTCTTCGACACCGTCGACCTCGATCCTAGCGTTCCCATCTCGAAGCGTGCTCCGATTGAGACTCGTCTCAAGATGATCTGGGCGAACCGTCTGGGTGACGGCGGTAAGCAAGGTGACCTCGGGTTCGCTTTGTGGGAGCGTCTCCACTGTATTCCGTTGGCTGATATTGAGCGAGGTCTCGTTGAAGAAGCTAAAAAGGCTGGCCATGACAAGGAGCGCTTGAAGGAACTGAGAGCTCTGTTGAAGAAGCTCTTCAGTGGGCGCGACCGTCGTGCCGATCGTCTTCGTAACCAGTACCGTGAACAATACATGGCGTGGAGTCGTGACTCGATTTCCTCTGGTATCTCCGGTGCGCCGTTCATTCGTCCTGAGCTGCTTTTGGAGCCGTCGAAGCCATGGTACCCGATCGAGAACTTGCCGTTCGCACCTCGGACTTCCGACTAGCTTTCCGAAGTTCCGGCTCTAGATGCTCGTCAACCCTGGCGTACTGGATGGACGAATGCGCCGCATCAGCACCCGTACAACACCACGTACTTCCCGTGCCAATGTAATCCGGAGCTCTTCAATCCTCGTGGTACGCGTTTCGTGAATGTGTACCGAAGCGTGCTCGTTGACCCGTCTCGGGATTCTACTGAAGATATTCCGACCTGGCGTTCGTTGTTTGACTCGCCACCGGCTACTCCACGTCCCGCTCTGGCTGCTGCTTCTGTTGAAGCTAGTGCCGATGATTCGCAGGGTCCGGCTCCAGCTCCAGCTGCCGAGGCTCAGGCTCCTGATGAAGAAGAGAAGGAGAGTGGTGACTCGACTTCGTTGGCACTCTTGACCACCGCGACCAGGCAATTGGAATCGCATAGAATCCTCGCTGCATGTTCCACGACGTTCTCCAGCATCTCAGCTAGCTGTTGAGGGGTCCAGCGAAGCTTATTTTTTCAGTGGTCGCTCCCCGGTCGGCATGCATGCTTTCTTATTCTAAGTCCACTTCCACAGCGTAATCATGTTCATGTTGTTCTTCAAATACATATACACTTGGTTGTTGCAGTAACGCTTTTCGTCTGTTACCACTGGCCGCATTGCCCTGTGGACAGTTCACACATGATCCAGTCACGCTAGTCCGCGTCCGCCACTTGCGCCATCTGTAGCCGATTCTCGCTCTTCTTGGCTCGCATATAGTCGTACAGTAGACCTCCACATGATAAGTTGGATGCTGGTTTCCAAGTTGGGTCTTCGTAGCCAACCCACTTGACTTTGAATTTGCGTACAGCACGCTCCGTGCTCGTCAACAGTGGTGCTCTGTCGTCGAGGATGACCTCGACTTCATATTCACCGGCAACTTGATCTGGTTCCCAGCTGTCTTCAGGCAATAGCTCGTCGTCGAAATCAAGTCTTGCTTCATTAGTCGCGTCTAGTACCAACCGAGTGTTCGGTCGACTGTTGAATTCGTTGACAGCCTTAATTCTCGACACATGCACTACTGGGTAGAAGCGATACCCACTTCGGTCTGGTAGTTCCAGCTCGGACGCAAACTCTTCCACCTTGCGCTTGATCCGAAAAGGTCCATGCCACCGATAAGCTAATTGCTTCGTCAAGCCCGGTTTGACGCGTTCCATGTACAGCCACGCCCGGCTTCCAATCTCAAAAAGCGATATCAGTGGGGCTCTTGCAGGATCTTCTATCTCTTCCGAAGCTTCGGGAGGGTCCACCGAGTGTTCGTTTCCACTTGGTTGAGGTACAGCGGCTTTTTCCAGTCGACTCAGGGCATCATTATGCTTTTTAGCCCTTCGCTCCTTTTCTACAGCCTGATAATTTTTGGCCATAGTGAGGGCGACCTCATGTTGTCGATTGATCTCACGCCGCCACGCTAGTACGTCAGACGGCTTGCCGAATCCTCGTTTGAGTGATGACGACATCGCCCGCAACGTCGACTGCGCATCCCAACCATGAACGAGGTAGAATGGTGTTTCCTTCCTTGTAGTGTCCTGAGAAGTATTAATAGCGAACACCAGCTTCTCTGCGATTTCGTCCCAATCTTGCTGTAGTGGGTCTTCCGCGTACACCCGTACGGAACCCATCACCGACTTCACCGAGCGTTCCTGCTGTCCATTAGCCTGTGGCCGATAGCTCAAAGTCGCTCGTGATCTTGATTGCATCATCTCTGCAAATGCTTGGAGCACCTCGCTCATGAAGCGTGGGTCGCGGTCGTGCCTTATCAGTGATGCGGATCCGAACGGTCGGTACACACATTCTTCGAACACTTGGCAACACTCAGTGCAGTAGTATCCGACATAGCTTTGGCAATAGCGAATCCCGTGAACGAGCACTGAAATTGGAGCAACGCCGTGTTGCCCCAGCAAGATTTCGGTAGTGGGATCACAAAATTCATGGAGACGATCTGGAAAGGTCGTTCGGCTAGTACGTTGCCAGGCGAGTATCCACAAAGCTGCGGACGGCTTTTACTCGAGCTGCAATCTGGACATGACCTCACATGCTTCTCCACGTCAGCGTACAAGCCGATCCAATAATAATCGACCTTAACGCGATGGAACGTTCTCACCACACCTTGATGTTCTCCTTCCAGCGAGTCGTGACAGCTCTGCAAGACCTCTTGAATCATCGTTGTCGGTACCACAAGCCGCAGCTTGGTCTCCTCTTGCCAACCGTGGTCGTACCGACGATTCAATCCAAGATAGTGAAGCACGCCACCTTCTGATAACACGAACCGGTCAGCGTACTTCCAGGCATCTCGAGCTTCTTTGTAACTCAGCTCTTCTGCTTGGCCCTGAAGCACCTTCTTGATGTTAGACCACTTCTGCTCCTCGTCTTGTGCCACCATTATTCGTCTGCGTCGTTGACGCTGTATCGCTACCGGGTCAACATCTTCCGCATCGGGAAATGGCGCTGGTACAGTCTTGTGAGGATGGTCTGGCAGATCTTCGCCGATTGAATCTTCGGTGGACGTCTCTCGTCGTTCTTCATGCTGTTCTTGAGCCTTTGTGAACTCCTCCGAGTGTTCATCTGCAAACCTGACGCGTTTCTTGGCTTTTGTCTGTCGCCTAGTCATCACTGCTATATTACCATAATCGCACTTTGGTGAGCTGTAATCAACCACGAAATTTTCGAAAGTTTTCCACTTTGAAGACTCGCTGCCTGACAGTACATGTACTTGACGCTCTGCTCCACGTGACGAAACATCTACCGAGCCTTCATCCGGCTCGTAGATCATTTCCTGGATGCGATTCAGCGACGCCAATTCCGACTTGCGAGTTTCAGCTAGGATGACACGGTTGACCTTTGATTCCAGCGCTTTAGTGGCTAACGAATCCGCGGCAGCGTTGTACAACATGAAGATATTTAACTGATCGAAGCTTGTCCGCGAGTTCCTTGTGAGTATTCAGCAGCGCTAGCAAAGTTTCCTTCCTGCATGCGATCACCCCTAGTGATTGTTGAATCGCGAGCCTTGAGTCACCAACGATGACTAAATCCTCGGCACCGTGTGCAATAGCAGCCTTGACACCGTTTATCATTCCTGTGTACTCTGCCTCATTCATTGTGGTGGCCGAGAGGTAAGCGTTTGCAGCAATCACTACCTTCCACTCAGGAAGGCTCCACAGCACCCATGAGCAACTCCCGTAGCCACCGTACTTCTCTGTCTTCGCTGATCCGTCAAAAGACATGACGAATCCGCTGTAATTACGGGAAAGCCTGGCGTACAGCAACACGGGGTCCATTCGAATAGTCGGGGAACCCTTGTTTGGAGGCGCCACCGGCGCGAGCGAGTCTTCCAGGTCAACGAAGCTCGTGATGCTTGACTGCACTAGCTGCGCGAAAGCGACATCCTTCTCCTTCACGCGCTGTACCTTCCAGTGCCACTGCGAAAGCAGCACTGCGAATTGGACCGCGCGTCCGAATAGAGACTTCGATTTATGCACCCACGTAACGTCGAGAATCGTGTATAGACATGTAGCGTCTTTCCTGCCAGCTGGACGTAACAGATCTTCAACAGCAAGAGTACAGCCAAAACGTCCTTCTCAGCAGGATGGTAGTTCATCTCGGCTTCCTTGAGCACACCACCGAGGAGCCGTACGGGGTGTAACTTGCCTTCGTGTTCTTGCATTAGCGTAGTGCTCAACGCCCATTCATTCGCAAAGAGCATGACATGAATTTCTCGAAGTGCCTTAGGATGGGTGAACGTGAAACACTCGTCTTCAATTTTTCGAAGGAACGACGTGCCACAGAAAGGTCACCTTCAACGGCAAAGTCTTCATCCTTAAGCTGGTACAACGCCGCACCGTAGACCGCGAAGTCTTGAACGAGGCGGCTGTAGTAATTAACCGCTCCAAGAAATGTCTGCATTCCCTTCTTACTTGTTGGAAACGAAAGCTCGGTGATGGCCGTAAGCTTCTTCGGATCAGCCCTGATACCTTCTGGCGAAATTATATGCGACCAGAAGTCCACCTTGGGCTGGCAGAAGATGCTCTTGGTGAAACTAATGCTGATCCGACACTGTGCAAATCTTGTCAGCAATCGGTCCAGCGTCTCCAGGCAGCTGTCGAAATTCTCGCCACCGAAGCAAATATCATCCACAAACGACCGTCGACCAAACACAGGTACCAACGATGATTCGTCTGGCTCCCCGTTCGTAAACATGTCAGCGACGGGGCTGTTGACGAATTGTCGTACAGGGTCGGCCTCCACCGGTGCTTCGCGGTCTGCCGCGAACTTCGTTTGAAACGAACCCTTGGTGCTTGGCCCACGACGTTCCTTGGCCTGTTCTTCAGCTAAACGCATATTCTCCGAGTATTCAAACCAACCTCCTTTAGGTTGGACGAAACCCCAGAGTGCGCTGTCAATCAAACGCTGGTAGATCATCGGCGCGTTCTTTAACCCGAAGGGCATGCGTAACCACTCGTAATGTCCGAGTGCGCAGACAAACGCCGACACTTTACGTGCTCGCAAGGTCATCATAACCGTCCAGAAGCCGCTTGCTGCATCCAGCGAGCAAAACCGTAGGTAGCACTCGAGATCGGTTAACAGGACGTCGACTAGCGGCATTGCACACTCCATGATTGCGGTGATAGCATTCACCATCTTGTAATCAATGCAGAGCCGGATGTCCAGCTCGTTCTTTTTCATCACAACCACGATTGGCGATGCCCATGGACTGTCTGAAAAGACGATCAGTCCTGCTCGCAACAAAGTGCGCAGCAGCTCGTACAGTTTGCCGAGAAATCGTAGCGGCACGCGCCGGGCACGCTGTTTGATTGGGGCGTGCCCCTGTGTGTCGATATCGCATACCGCGCCATAGGCTGGCGGCGGCAGTGCGTTACCACTAGCAATCAGGATGGGCTCGTGGTTCTTCAGCGTCGCGACCAGACGCTCTCGGCGATCGGTAGACAGCTGAGGATCAGCAACATTGGACGCAGTGTAGTCTATTGTCGTGTTGATCTCTTCGGTCAGGCCCGGCAGGAATGCCAACTCCTTCGCGTAGTCTTCCAAGCCAATGTTGTTAACCGGGTGTTCGTATAAGTCATTTCTCGTATTCTCCGTTGCTTCATTTCCTTCCGGTCGTTAATACGCGAGCAACCGAGATGTACGTTCCGTCCAAAGTCGCTACGGATTCTTCTCTTGACTCAACATCGGCATTCCCTTTGATTTCAACAGTCGGTACTGGGTCCATCTCCTTCCCATCCTGGTTTCCTATCTCTGGGCCACCTGCCGAGTCGTTGTTCGCAATAATGAATGCGTGGGCCGTCGACATATTGGGTTGTTGACTTTGTTCCGCTCCTCGTTCTGCCGCTGTCTTGACATTTCGGAATTCGCACCAATCTTGCAATGAATACTCGGTGCCGTACTCAACACCTTCTGCGCGATGCCTGTATCCTCTGGATCAACCACGGGTGGCTCGTTCGCAGATTTGGCGACACACAATACCCGGAACAGCTTCGTCAAAACGGGTGACTCCATTCAATCCAGTGCCGTGACTTGTCGCTTTCGTGGTCACCCCTGACTGGACACTAACACTCATTGGCGTATGTACCACGTTTACCGGCCTCAGTAGTTCGTGTGTACGCACTACCGAGGCTTCGTTCGCGTTATTGCCTCCGCAATGGGTTGTCGTGTACGTGTTCAAAGGTTCTGCGGAAGGCTGACCGTCGGTCGAATCCCCGGCTGTCACCCCAGACGCCAGACAGGCTTCCACTCGTTCACGTTCTTCCAGGATCAGTGCCCAGCGCTCTGCACATGTCAGACGATCACTAGAATCCACTAGCGAGTCTTCTAGAGGTCGTGCTAGCACCCCACCGGGTTCTGGGTAGTATGGTCGATCAACTGCTGAAGGCTGTGTTGCAAGCCATAGTTCGTAGATTTCGCATTCACGCTGAAAGAGCTCGCGGTCTCTACAACCTTCGTAGGCCAACACTTGCCAGTCTTGGTACTTCTTGGACTCCAGACGCACGTAGCCGTCACCTCGTGGCAAATCCCCATCTGGAATCCACATCGCGATCGAGTCGTGTGCTGGTAGGTACACAGCTCGATCAGACACGTTGGTCAACCGAATGCTCTGAGGCCGTCCACGTCGAAACCTCGCCACTGACGGGATTAGCTTGTTCGTTCGACGTACTAACAGTAGGTGTTCCTCCAGCCTGACTTGGCGCTTCGCTAGTCGATATTCTCACCACTCGTGCGCTTGAATGTCCAAACGCTCGGGTGGCCCGGCGTTAACATGGGAGCCGTATTCTTCGCTGTCGATCATGTTCTTGGTCTTGCTCAGTGGGATTTGAACTTCGTGCGGTAATTGCGCCGCGCCGTGAAACAGGCCCAACCGGATCCCAGCTGGGATCATAAAGTCGGTCCCGAGTACCACGTCGACGCCTGCACTATGCGCCATTACCCACATCTCGAATTCATACACCATCTCCCATCCGAGCGTAATCTTGGCGCACGCTCGTCGCGTCGTAGACACTTTGCCTTCGTTAATTCCTTGAATGTCAATGCGGCGTCCGTGATCGGGTACATCTCGGAGTCGCAACTTCTTGGCAAAGGTGTCAGTGATCACACTAATGTTCGCCCCCGTATCGAGGAGAATCCTCGCTCGCTTGTCGTTGACAGCGCCTTGCACCAGAGCTCTCATTCTGATTCGTCGGTCGAATTTCTTGGCCGACCACCACCCCTGTCTCTCGCCAGGGTTCATCATCTTGGAGTGACCCTTGAGCTCGTCTCGCGCTGCACTCGAAACCACGCCGAGCGAACCATCGCTGGTGCCCTCATCAGCATCAGCACACTCCACTCTCTCTCCAACACCTCCACCGAGGATTCTACTCCTCTCCTTTTCATTTTCCGTCGCGTTCACACTTGCTACGTATTTATCAGGCCATTCACTCTGCCCCACGAAAGCAAAGATACACTCTGCTTCCATTGAAGGCTCGGTTAACTGTGGCAGCCCGATAGGGACCAACCCAGTTGTAGTTGGCGGGCTGCCTAGTTTAAACGACGTTCTTGAACGACGGCCTTGAGTTCTGGCGAAGGCTCCTCCTTCGTGCCTTTAGTGCGCACGAATTTGGCAAGGTCTTGGAAGCTGCGGAAAAGTTCGCATTGTCCAGCATCGTGGTGTTGTTTGCAGAACTTGCATCGCTTGTTACAGTAGTGGGCGGAGTGACTCATGCCGCCGCACACCGCGCATGGTCCGTACTGTGGGCGTCGGTTGTCGCGGTTGAAGTCATGTCGACCGCGTTGGTCCTGATTGAACCCACGGTCACCACCTCGGCGATCTTGAGTGAAGCCATTCTCGCGATCAGGCGTGTTTCCACGCGGTTGACGGTTGGCTGAACGTGCGTAGGTGCCTTCAGCAGCTGCACGGCGCTCATTTTCGTTAGCAGCGGCGAGGTATCGGTCATTTTCATCCAATGAGAAATCACCATCCGTATTTTCAGGCTGAAAGCCGTTATACTCGTCTTGGACATCGTTGTAAGCGTTCGGATCTTCATTTGAATACTAGGTGGCCCCTGAGCAGCTTCACGGTCCTCCAATTCAGCTAGTAGGTCATCCACTGTGGCTTCAATAAGCTTCACTCTTGGTTTATTGTGGTTGTCATCGCGGCGACGGTCATCACATCGGTTGTTGCTGGCGTACGCGTCTCTTGAAGTATCGATACCCACTGTCACGCTTAGCCATTCGTTCCTTGCCCTTGAGAACATCTTCGATGATCTCTTCGAGCTCGTGAATGTCGGTGACTCGAGTGTGGTAGAGACTCTCCGCCAACTTGTCATCAGCGCACGGCGTCAGGGACTGCTGGACGTGTTCTTTCACGTCGCGACCATTCTTCTCGAAGTGTAGACGGGCGTTCCGAGCGTAGCCATTCAGCCTGTTTATGTAGTCGCACATATGTTCGTTACGTTCCCGCTTTGCAGAGTAGTAACGAGACAGTGCCGTCTGCGTGAACTGCGAGCAGTAGTAGCGGATGAACGCGTCGCTCAGCAGCTTCCACTTGCGCTTCGTCTTCTTCGGAAGTTGACGGAACCAATGAATGGCTCCGTCCCGGAGACTTAGCTCAAATGAAATGCACCATTTGGCCGCATCTGTGTGCATCTAGTCATTTCATAGACGAACCCACGGAGCCACTGCATACAGTTCTCGCTCTTGTTGCGAGAGCCTGAGAACGGCGTGATGCGATCCAATGGTCGGTGCGACGCCATTTCAATCCTCGGTGTCGGGTCCACGTCGTTCAGCGTCGCCGGCTCATTCATCTGACGCATCAACGCGACTTGAGGATCTTTCTCGTCGAATGTACGCACCCAAATGTCATCGTCACTGGGCGAACCATCGCTGTCGACTTGACGACGTCCGGCACCACCTTTGGGAGCTCGCGGGCCACCTTGGCGACCAAACGAACCCTCGTTGCCAGCGTAGACACGCTGCATACGGCTCTCTGAACGTGGCGTAATCATGTACGAGTCTTGAAAGTACGGTGAAGCTTCGGTAGTGCCAAAGGCACCACGCTCAGCTCCACGCTTGGTCGGAGGGGTACGAACGAGTCAAAAGGGTCTCGGCAGTAGCGCAATCGTGTACAGATGTTCATCTAGATCGCTCGTGTTGGACACAGCCATTGTTAAACGTTGATGCCAACAGCACAAACGCCATTCCGAAGCTTCTCTTCCATTTCTGGAGAGCAGCTCGGGACGCTAATTTTGTAGCGACATCGTCGATGGGTACGTCTCGTTTTCGAAGCCCAGCGACAATAGTAGCGAGACTAAATCCTCGGCAGCTTGGCAGTCGAAATCGAGCTGACTGGGTATTGAAGCTCATGTGCAAGCGCGGGCCAGTCGGCCTTTCTCTTGGGTATGGGCTTGAACAGCTGCATCCACTCATCATTCTGCATCCGCACTTGTACGCGGTCGTAAACGCGTTTGGCGGCTGGTGTATCATCGTTGATAGGTGGGCGAGGTGCTTTCAGCAATGCGGAATGCTTTGCACTCGCCAGCAAAGGCTTAGAACCCTCGGTCCCATCGTCATATTCTTCATAGACCGGTTCTGGTCCCGAAACGTCTTCTAGTTCGTCGGCGAGGTTCCTCGAATGGGACCTGGTCGCCGCGATCAGCCCCGATGATAGCGTGGCCGTCTCCGGCGTCGATGCGCCTGGCTCTGGAGCCGGCGTCTTGTCTTCGTAATCTTCATAATCGTGGGCGTCAGGCCCGATGTCCGCCTTCTCCTTGAAGCTCACCGAAAGCTCGGTGGCGGCTGCAAAGCGTCTGCCGACATTTTCGGACTTGAACTCTCGTTGCGAGCTCCGCCAGACTTGGCAGGCGTAGCTGGTACCGTCGCCATGTTCCTTGTTTTCTTGTTTTTCTTCTTCTTCTCTTGGTAGCTCGTAAACTGGAAAGCCATAGAAACAGATCCCATTGGTCACACACTCTTCCCGGGTCGCGGCGCCAGTTGTGGTGTTGGAATTTCCACGTGAACGCTAGCTACAAATGTAGTTAGGACATTCCCACAGCAATACGTCTACTAGGATAGTAAACGATTGTTCGGGCGGACAGTAAGCCGTCACGTAAAGCCTTCCGATATTAATCGGCCAAAACACACAGTCTCTTGGCCTTGCCGGATGAACCCTCGCTACAGAGCTTCGAGTTCACCGACAGGCATAACACACTCAAACAAGCTTGACCAGACGCTTACATTGAAGCCGGACGTCGCTCTGTGTGCTTGAGTGGAAATTCTGTTCTGTATTTATGTTTACCCTTTCGGGTCTATTCCTAATAAGAAGTCCTAATCAAGTATACAAATATTAAGTGAACAATGATCCGTTATGGATCTTCTTGCACGCCAAGCGTCGTCTGCACCGTCGCATAAGTATCTTTAACGGTCCGTGCCCTGTCCCAGACGCTGAACGTGTCTTCCAAGGGTCGTTGAGTATTCCGCGAACTCATCCCAACCGCCACCGAGGGTTCGTACCGTAGATGGTCCGCTGAATGCATATCCGGCCAGTCCCTTATTAATAATAAGGACAGCCTGGATTCAGTGACATATGGACCGTATCCAATATCCGTTGAGAGTTCGGAAGTGACGCCGTCGAGTCCCTTGCACCTTGGCGTCTCCGTACATCACATGACCGAGGGTTCGTCGCTTGAACATCTTGGGTGGTGTCACGTCTTTGTCGACGGGTGATAATCCGCAACTACGGAGAAATCAATACACCACAATGTACCTACATCCATGTGGCTTCATATGTTCCTCATACATATCCCAACCGGCAAATGTCACTCATAAGGATCTACGCCACTCTGTCAGTCAGTAGCTATGCAAATGAGTCAGTAAGTGCGTCAACTATGTAAGTAAGAGCACTACATGAGGAAGATAGTGGAAAGTCCCTTTAATAATATCATAAACAGCTCCGTGGAACAGTTTCAAGGCATAATATTGGTGTTTGTGGTGATCATCGACAAAGCCTACCTGCCCTAAAAGATACTTCGCGCGGGAAGCTGACCAAACCGTGCTCTAATAGACCGTCGCAATCAAAGATATGGTGTCGACTGCCTCACGGCGACGACGTGCAGATGGTAAGATGTTTGAATAGGCGTATTTACTCCAGCTAAACTGGGATTCCTTACCAATCTATGCCAATTTCGAAGCATCATTGATACTGACCCGTCTTCTGAGCAGCATATATTACATTTGCGACCTTGTGCGCCCCCGATTGGTGTCATTTTGGGAGCTATGCGCTCCAATGAGACTATAGACAAATCTTTCCAGGATAAGATGGTGCACATCTTGCAGATCACGTTAAAGCCAGGTCATGGCTAACTTTACTATGACGCTCAACAATACGCGTTCAATCTAGATTTATCACGCGGGTATCTATATGTAACATCCAGCTGTCACGCCTACATAATTATATGTGATGTTTCCAAAGTGACTCTAAGAAATGCTAGCTGTACACGCTCCAGAGGCGGACAGTGAGGCATAACATGAGAACACTAAGGGTATTGTGTGCGGTGTTGTTTTGGAACGTATCATAAGTAGATCACAGTATACATACATTGTATGTCGCTTTGCTTTGAGTAAGAAATCTAAGCCCACCGTAGCGCAGCGGAGGTGGTCAACTCACACTACACCAACCAACTATGCTCTAGCGTCCGCGGAGCGGGCGCCCAGAGCACTAGTCCTATACTACCAATGCTAGCACGGTGTCTGTCCGTCCGTCACACGAAACGCTCAGGTTTTTGAACTTTATCATTGGCTGTCGAGCGGAGCGAAGCCGGCTCCAATTGGTTAAAACTGAATTATGTAGCTTACATCAGTAAATTCATGTGGTTCGCAGAGCACATATGCAGATTTGCACAGGACTATCCATTTTCCGAAGGCGGCATCGTTTTAATACTACGAATGTTTTATTTATTTTTTTAATATTGCATTCTGCTTTTAACATTTGAGTGCTCAAATGAAAAAAAAACTAAAGAAGCTTCCTATGCTGCAAGGTGCTTAGTGTACACGTAGGAATGAGGCCATACTAATAATATACGTAATTCTATGTTCTTAATAGTTTCTGCAAGAAACAATGACTAAAAGAAAAACTACAGCTGTTTTGTTGTAGAAATAGTAAGAAAATATCTGAATGTGAGGTAACTGACAAATAGTAGTACATGTACAAAGTGCTGTGCTAAGAAACGTTGTCACTTGATCCATAAAGATAGATAGTTTTAGATGAACCCATATGTGTCACTGCTGTAAACCATTGTTTTCTGAGAGCTGATTAGACAGCAAAATCCGATACTACATAACGGGTGGACGTATCGCTGACAAGGGCGTAGGATATGATTTCAAATGTAGCGGTTAGACAACACAAAACACGAGAGGTGTTACTTATAGTCGGTTATGTAGATTTCATAAATAACAACAGCAAGGCGTCTTGCGACGCATTTTCCAGATGCTTTAATCATAACTAGTACAGATAAGAGTGTCTAATGACTAATTATGAATCAGCACAAAATGAGTGCTAAATGTATTAAATGTTCAAAACTGTTTTTTTTTTTTCTCATTGAGTTTGGTATGAGAAGTGATCAATCGTTAGCTACTTACAAGATTAAACAGGCAGTACAAGCGGGTAAGTAGTGCAAGCTGAACACGCCTTTACTATCTTTTGCGGTGATGTGAGCTAAGTTTCATGGCTCAGAAACGGCCCGTGGTATCGAGCACGACGCTAAACTACTGTAAATATATTGTGTAGCGTTTGTATAAATGTTATTTGAAGTGCAGGTGGTTTTGGGTGGAAGATAAAGATAACCAACAATAATAAAGAGGTTGTAGTAAGAATCTTGATTCAGGATCATTAGACTAATTATTTTTAATCAGGTAAGCATGATGCAATTATAAATATCGAGGCGCATAGGGGGGCCTAGCTTTTTGTAATACTTAACCCACCCCTGGGACGAACCAAATGGGTACGAGTCAAAAAAGATTCAGTAACCGTTCCAACATCGGTTCGGAGCCGGTAATCTGAAAAATTTCATTCTTCCCCGTATTTAACGTCGGGAATGAACCCGTTCGAAAGTTCCTCCCGTAAGTAAAGGGAGTCTGAACCCATTGATATGTGAGAGGGCGAGGGGTTTTCCAGTTTGGCGTACTTCATTGGCTAATTTACGGTGCGTGTTGGCATTTTTTTTGCGCTGACTGGAGCTTTAAAAAGCTATTTGCTTCCTGCTATCACACCGCGATCTTCAGCAGATACTCATGGACCCAGAGCGAAGAAGGTGTCGCGACGAAGCCGGTATCCCGATCGCTGTACGGGAGGCCATCCAGGCCTTTGTTTCCGAAGCTGAAACGAAGATCTTACGCGACAAGACGAGTGAGACGTCATTCGTCTACGACCGGGGTGTCCGCGTCGTCAGCACGGCCGACACCAACGCACCTGCTGTGTGGATGTGCATGGCGACCTTTGTGCCATCACCTCGCGAGCCTTTGATTCAGCTGCCGTTTTGGCAACAGCTACCACTTGACGAAGCCGTTCCTCAATGTGGCCGTTGCGGACGTCGCTCTCCTGTTGTTGGCGCACCCTCACTGCACTGTCGTGTTGGTGAAATATACCTCGAACCAGCTCAGCAATACGAGTCTCGGAGCGCGCGATGGACGCTTGCTGTATGTTTCGATGATCTTGTAGCTCGTGGTTCATGAGCGTTCTTGTGTTGTCGTCAGCGCGTTGTACGGCCATTTTGAGCTGGTCTTTCACGTATTCAGTGATATCGCGGCACAGGTCCAGAAGGAGTTTCTCAACCCGCAGGTTCATCTCCTGCTCCATATCTAGCACGACAGCATGCATACGCTGCTCCACGAACTGGCTCAGCGCAACTTGATCTGCAATCTGGGCCTCTGCAAATACTCGAGCCTGTTGCTGAGCTCCATGTTGGAGCTACTGTAAGACGTCCTGAATACGAGCGTCAACACGATGCTCCAGAGCCATCAGGTCGCCGTAAGTCTGCTGAATAGCGAGAACGAGCGCGTTACACCGCGCGTTTGCCTCTTCTCGGGCTGCCGCAACGCGTTGCTCGATGAATCGCTGCTGCTCTTCTTCGTGCCGAGACTGTCGATGCTGGAGCTCGGCCTGATGCTCTGCGATACTGCTCGCTTGTGTAGACACATGGGCAAGAGCCCGCCCAAGGCGTTCACCATCGACACGATAGTGTTCCGGCAGCTCGATGATCGCGAGGTCATGGAGGTCTTCCATCGGTGATGAAACTCGAGTTGAAGTTGTAAAATGCTGGAAGCGCAGATCTAAATCTTAGGTAGCCATAATAATTATGGCCAATGAAATACGATAACGTGAGCCAATGAGAGGCGATGATTCATGGAACGAACCGAGTTCTCTCCCAGGTTCGGTTTTGTGACTTTTTGCAGGAACCGGGCTCTGTTCGAAGTGCTCGACCCTCGGGTCAGCGCCTTCGTGTGCAACGCAGTCGTGGATTCCAACGCAAAAGGGAGAGTGAGATTCGGTCTTACTCTTCCTATTCTTCCTATCTTTACTGTCTTCCACGTGGAGGTCTCACAGCCTCACGTTCGCACTCCATACGTACCACACTCCAGCCACAAACCTCCGGCAGTAGCAGCTGCTCATCGTTCCCTCGTCCAGAGTGATCCCGTGCATGTGCATCATCTTTCAACACTCCTCCTCGCCGACACTGCATCCTGTTGGTGTGTTCCCAGTTCTTAATGCAATCCCACCTGAGCTCGCAGCTCATCAAGTCAAGGGGCCGGCAACGCCTTCGTTAGGATGTCCGCAGGCATCCTCTTGCTCTCTCGATACTCCGGTCCCAGTACGCCTTCCTTGGTGAAATGTCCAACGAACTTGATCCGTACGTCCACATGTTTCGCCTTCGATGAAGCACCCTCACCTTCGAGTTGCTTCAGCGCATCCTGGTTATCTACTCGTAGCGGCATCGGTTCTACGAACGCGATCTCCAGCTCCTTAAGCAATTCTCTTACGCCTAGTAGCTCTTGCGCCATGACCGACGCTGCGGTGTATTCCGCTTCCATCGTAGACAAGGACAGACCCGTCTGCTTCTTGCAGACCCAGCTTATGGGCATCCCGTCTACTGTGACGAGCCCACCGGTGACCGACTTCCTGTCGCCCTTATCAGCCGCAAAGCCCGCGTCACTATAGCCCACAACTTCCAGTGGCTCCATCCGCCCTCTGTCTCCTTTCATCCGCAGCCTCAGCTGCTTCGTCCCAGCGAGATACCGCAGTACTCGCTTCGCCAACTTCCAGTCCGTGACCGTGGGTTCATGCGTTCGCCGCGACGCCTTGTGAACAGCAAAAGCTATATCTGGCCTTGTGCAGCGAGCTACCCAGAGTAGGCTGCCCACCAACGACTGGAGCTTCTTCACTGTCGCAACCGCGGACGCACCGGAGATCGGCGATTTCTCTAGTTCGATGTCGCATCCATCACTCCATTCTAGTCCAATCGGCATCCGCTCTCCGTGCGCCATACCCATGCCGAACTCATTCAGCATCTCTGTGATCGTGATTTCTTGGTCGAGATCGTACCCATACGACTCATCGTACACGACTCTCATCCCGAGAAACTTCCTGGTCTCTCCCAAATTCTTGATTGATAAGTCGGCAAGTTCCCCAAAGAACGCATCCACGGCCTCCTGTCCCGTTCCGGTCACTAGTAGGTCATCAACATATACGCCGACTACCAGCACTTCGCGCCCGTGTCGTCTGTAGTAGACACACATGTCAGTCAGGCTTTGTATGAAACCAATCTCTTTTAGCTTGCGATGCAGGAGCTCGCTCCAGAGTCGCCCAGATTGTTTCAAACCGTAAAGCGCTTTCTTCAGCTCGAGTACCACCTCGTCTCCATGACTAACACCCAGTGACCTCTTCATCTCGTCCGAGATCTCCATTCCCTTGGGAATCTTCATGTAAATGTCCAAATCAGCCTCTTTATCAGCTTTAACGTACGCGTTGGGGACGTCGCCATGTTTGGCAGGCACGCCCCACTTTCTGGCCAACACGAGAATCAACTTAACGCTGCTCATGTCCATCACCGCAGCAAACGTAACACTATAATTGACGCCAAAGATCCGTTCGTTTCCACACGCCACTAAGCGAGCCTTCAGCCGCTCAAGCGCACCTTCCGCATCCAGTTTAGTCTTGAATACCCATTTTCCGTGCAATGCGTGTGCTCCACGCGGGAGCTTCACCACCTTCCACACACCATTCTGTTCGAGAGCTTGCAGCTCCTCCGCGATGGCCCTCAGCCACCGCGACCGGTGTCAACTCTTCATTGCCTCTCGGTAGTTCCTTGGGTCCGGCTGCACTAAACTGTTCACCACGTCGGGCGGAGTCTCCTCCTGACCTCCCAGGTCTGGGCCGACTCCTCCTGACCGTTGAACTACGGACCGCGTAACTGGGCGATCCCTAGTCCAGTTCTTCTTCTTCCTTTTGAAGCGCTTCTTAGTGCTCCCACTCGCATTCCCTGCCTCGGCAGGTGCCACACCGCCCTCGGGCGTCTTCTTAGCAGCTTCCGACTCCTCCTGAGGTCCGTCCTCGTCGTCCTGCAGGTACAGCCGCTACACTTTCTCGCTCTGCTCTTTGTCGAGCGTCTCTATGTTCTTCACGTGTTGCGTCACGATCACGACTTTGTCCTTTGGCAAGTAAACTCTGTAGCCCTTTGTTTCCTCTCCGATTCCGACAATCATGCCTGCCTGCGCTCTCTGTGCAAATTTTTGTTTCCGCGGGTCCCTGTAAACAGTACATGTGGACCCGAAAACAACTATCTCCCCTAGCTGCGGCGTCTGCTTCGTCAGTACTTTAATCGGTGACGCACGCCCTGGGTTGGAGCTGGTTGGGGACCGGTTCAAAATGTACGCCGCGTATCTAACAGCATCTCCTCAGAAACTGAGAGGAAGCCCGCAGGCAAACCCCATGCACCTGGCCATATTCATAATGGTCCGGTGCATCCTCTCAGCCTTTCTGTTGCTTGCTTGGTTTCGCGCCTCGCTGCGCTGTCGTGCGACACCAGCTCTCTTGCAAAACAAATCTACGTTTTCGTACTCACCTCCGGAATCCGTTCGTAAGACATGAATCCGGCAGTCGAACCGTTTCTCGAAGTAGACGAGGAACTCTTCGAACTTTCTTGCCGCTACATCCTTCGTCTTGGCAAGAAACACCCCACAATAGTTCGACTTGTGGTCGACAAAGTTTATCATATATCTGTTACCCAGCCGATCTTTCGGGGTCATGGGTCCTTTAAGGTCGGAACAAATCACGCCTCCTACACGATCTGTGGGAGCATGCTCACCAGAGTCCTTGCTCGATTGTCTGTTCTTCGTCTGCTTGCCCTCGGCACAAGTCAGACAGTTCACTCTCCGTCGATCGGTCAGTTCGATGCCGGAGCTTGGCTCGCGTGCCAGCCGCTCCACGGCATCATAGTTCAGGTGCCCGAGACGTCGATGAAACTCGACCAGCGTGCCCTTCTGCACATTGCTCGTCTCGCCGTCGGTCGCCGCCACCACCTCAGTGAGCGCGGCCATGATCACGTCTGACGCGAGTTCGCGCTTCTTCTTTACCGATCCGCACACCATCAGCACGTTCCTTCGTAGCTCAACGTCAAAAGCCACATGCTGTCCATTCTTAGCGGCCACGACGCGTCGTCCATTCTTATAGGTCAGTGTGAAACCTTTTTCGTCTAATTTTCCGTACGATATCAAATTATGTACGACGCCCTCGGCGTAGTACACGTCCGTAAGCTTGAGTGTCTGCTCGGCACCGCATGCCGAGACTCTGAGTGTCAGTGTGCCCTTCTTTCTTATGCGCAACGGCTCACCGTTGGGCTGCACACACACGTCCTCGCACTCCTCCACTTCGTCCAGCCAGGACTCGTCACTGACTAGATGTCTACTAGATCCACTGTCCAGGATCCACATTTCCTCGGTCGCAACCGTGTCTTCCTTTACGGCAAGGGTCAAATCCGGTTCCCCGTCGCCTCCTCGCCCACGCTCCGGACACGCTGCACGCAGATGCCCAACTCGGCCACACTCGTGGCATTTACGCGTTTCTCTACCACGCGCCTCGCCAACTGCTCCCACCAGCTCTTTTCCAAGACTCCGGTGCCTTACCGGATCTAACTCCCAGGCCTGCGCGAAGTGAGCCAGTTCTTCGGCCTGCTGCAGATAGTCCGTCCTGCTCGCGTCGACCTTGGCCATTAGTACCATCCGTAACTCAGGAGACGCGTACTGCACTATATTATTAAGTGCAAGATAGTCAGCTCCGCCGCCGCACGCTTCGGAGATGGCTACGAGGTACATATAGTGCTCCGACCAGTTGCGTTTAGCGTCCTTTGGTGCAGTGAAGAGCTTCATCGCCTGCGCAGGCGTGATATTCGTCTTAAATGCTTCCAGCATACGTTCCATAACGTGATTTGGGTTGTTTGGCACGGGTGCAAGTTGCCTGTGGTGGATTAGCCATGGCGAGCAGCACCCCGTATGGAATGACGATGGATCTGATATGAGCGATGTACGAGAAGGCAAGATCCACCAAGACTTACCTCGGATCCACCCTTACCTGGATTCACTAAGATGGATATGGGATATACTATACAAGAGTGGATCGAGTGTGGATCCTATGAAGGAAGGATGGTCGGTGCCCTCTGACGGTGGATCTAGTAGCCACGGCTAATGAAGAGTCAAGATCCACCTCGAGGTACCCCGGATCCCATACTCCTGAGTTCGTATCCAAGGAGGGAGGATCCCGCCTTGAGGGACCTGGATCCAGGGTATAGGGATGAGGGATACAGTGGATCTCGAACTTTCGTGGGACAACGGAGATCACAGACGGTTGCGAGATGATGTTGGATGATTGGAGAGCTCGGATCCACGGCGAGTGTACCATTACAGTGAGGTGGATCCAAGCGACCTGGATCCGGATGAGTGTACCCATAATAGGGTGACCATGATGATTACGTCATATATCCGGTGGATCTGAAGATAACACAGCTGGGATGATGGGTCAAGGGAAGAAGGGACATGCAGCCAAGCCTGGTAAGGGATTTAGCAGATGAAAGACATAGAAGGTAGAAACCCAGGCAGGTATAGGCTTAAATATCAATACAGTCCTCAATTTGCACAGTATCACGCAAGTGCCTTCCTGCCCTCAAGAACCGGAACTACATTGGCCGTACGAGCTCCAGAGAAGATTGGGAATTGCGAATCTAGTGTTGGTAGTGAG
>NW_003303600.1:108601-112133 GCF_000142945.1 Phytophthora infestans T30-4
CCACGTACTGAGAGTTTGTTAACTCTCCGGGTACTTCGTACCCTTGTGTGTTCCACACCATGTAGCCCCGTTACACTCTCCCCCACTAAGATGAGAACATTCCGTTCTTGAAACTCTCCTCAGCGAGGTCACGTCTTGTTAAGACGGCGGGGGTTACTACACCTCACACCAGCGTTGTACAGCTCCGTGAGCTCACAAACGCCTACGCATCGCTGATGCCCAACTTCTCGTTGTCGGCCCACGGCCACATGCTCCAAGCGCAGCGCGCATCTTGCTCTCAAGTGGTCTCAGACCTACGCTCGCGCTCCGCGCCTACTCCAAGAGCTGCAAGCCGCTTAGAGCAATGCTCTTGACTCATTCGAGTCGTCGACAACAGCTCAGCGGTTGAACAGTCGCTTCACAAGCGATAGGTCGGCGGTTCGAACCCACTAGGGCACAGCCCTCTCGCTCCATGAACGGTTGTTCACGCTTGGACAAGCTTAAGAGCAATCCGCTTTTAGCTCAGTGGTCCAGCGTTGGCTTTGGAAGCCACAGGTCGGTGGTTCGAACCCACCAGGGCACAGCCCTCTCGTTCCATGAACTGTTGTCCACGCTTGGACAAGCTTAAGAGCAATCCGCTTTTAGCTCAGTGGTCGAGCGTTGGCTTTGGGAAGCCACAGGTCGGTGGTTCGAACCCACCAGGGCACAGCCCTCTCGTTCCATGAACTGTTGTCCTTGAATGGACAAGCTTAAGGGCAACGTCCTTATAGCTCATGGTAAAGCTCCGGCCTGTCAAGCCAAATGCCAGTGGTTTCGATCCCCGTCCGGGACACCACTTTCGCTGTTACAGCGCATCCACATTTGGATCATGCTCATCGAGCAAGTTGTTTCAAAACAACTATGCGTCTATCGAGACGCTTGTGCCTGAACCTTGTTCAGCACAACACGAAGCACCTGCTTCCTTCGGGACCATGTCCCTAACACTACGAGGTCTCTCCACCTCCTGCTCCCGCTGCGAGCACCGCTCGTACGTACGAGCTGGCTGCTGCAGCCACTGGTCAGAGCCTGAGCTCAACTGACCTGATCGCTCCCCACGCTAGTGGGAGGCGCCCAGCGCCTGGCGACGCTGTCGCACGCCATGGTGGCGCTTCGGCACATGATGTGCCCGGTCGTAAGCGTCAACGACGTCAGGGCAATCTTGCCGGAGGATAACCTCAAACTCCCATGAGTTCTGTGAGTGAGGGTAACCCCTTGTGGTGAAGTGCTTTCTCAGAAATAAGAGAATGGTCCTGACGCGGGGTCACTATCCCGAATCAGTGACAATTTCAAGTGATTATAGAGGATTTGGGTTGTTTGGCACGGGTGCAAGTTGCCTGTGGTGGATTAGCCATGGCGAGCAGCACCCCGTATGGAATGACGATGGATCTGATATGAGCGATGTACGAGAAGGCAAGATCCACCAAGACTTACCTCGGATCCACCCTTACCTGGATTCACTAAGATGGATATGGGATATACTATACAAGAGTGGATCGAGTGTGGATCCTATGAAGGAAGGATGGTCGGTGCCCTCTGACGGTGGATCTAGTAGCCACGGCTAATGAAGAGTCAAGATCCACCGCGAGGTACCCCGGATCCCATACTTCTGAGTTCGTATCCAAGGAGGGAGGATCCCGCCTGGAGGGACCTGGATCCAGGGTATAGGGATGAGGGATACAGTGGATCTCGAACTTTCGTGGGACAACGGAGATCACAGACGGTTGCGAGATGATGTTGGATGATTGGAGAGCTCGGATCCACGGCGAGTGTACCATTACAGTGAGGTGGATCCAAGCGACCTGGATCCGGATGAGTGTACCCATAATAGGGTGACCATGATGATTACGTCATATATCCGGTGGATCTGAAGATAACACAGCTGGGATGATGGGTCAAGGGAAGAAGGGACATGCAGCCGAGCCTGGTAAGGGATTTAGCAGATGAAAGACATAGAAGGTAGAAACCCAGGCAGGTATAGGCTTAAATATCAATACAGACTCCAATTTGCACAGTGACACGCAAGTGCCTTCCTGCCCTCAAGAACCGGAACTACATTGGCCGTACGAGCTCCGAGAAGGTTGGGAATTGCGAATCTAGTGTTGGTAGTGATAACTGGATAATACATTGGCCAGATCCTACAACCTAGTGAGCTTTTCCTTTACTTGTGCAGATCCGACAGGTTAACCGAATTACTACTTGGTCGGTTACACCCTAGGGGCTCTCAACTCTCAAGATCCCGTCACAGGAGGCGGCAAGTACGACTTAAAGGACAACACAAAGGCAAGGGAACACACCCGCAAGGCAACCCTACGGCTAGATCCACGATCTAGGCCCCGGATCCATAAGCTCGAATATTCGCTTAGGATACGGAACCATCCACGGACGCAGAGTGAAGATTTTCCACTGCTGCTCCACCCCATCCCCACGTCTCGCCAAGACACTCAAGCTTCACCACTTGAACTCTTCGGAAGTTACCGAGAGAGCAGATCCCGCCCTACCGACGGGTACACAAGGTGAGGAAAGTTCAGCAGAACACGGATCATCGGGGGACCCCCTCCGTTAGTCGGTGTCTGGGCGCAGTTGGTAAGTTGGATCTGGCAATCTCGCAGATTTTGCTGATCCCGCTACACCACAATGGTGCGCGTGCCCGGATCTTTTGGTGACTCGGGATTTCACCGTGAGTCCCAAGAAGATGCTCAAGTGAAGATTGAGCCAGGGGAAGAGGCGTCGTCGGAGGTCGGATCGACGAAGACGCTGCTGAATGAAACAAGATCCGCGGATCGATGGAGTTTTGGGAGGAACTCTGTCGACGGAAGAGAGGTGGATCCGGATCTAGAAGAGAAACCTCTCTATCCTCCCCAGGTCCCCTCGGGGACCCCTGCGGATCTTGACGTAAGTCAAGATCCGCTAACAAAACAAGGGAAAGTGAAGGCGAAACGGTATGCATTTGCAGATTCACCGATTAAGCCAACACCGTACCTAAACCCAAGCCCGCTAGTCGAAGAAACAAGAAAGAAGACGAAAACGAGTAAGACTACGCGGAAGAAGATGCAAGCTCCAGAGTCGGAAGAAGACCAAGCTGGATCCAGGTCAAGCTGGTCCGACAAGGATCTCGAGTTTGTGTATCGCCACCAAGCTTTACGCGACTTCCTGCATCAAGATCCTGTCATGCAGATCCTGAATCCACGACAGATCGAAGATCCAAGGGAACCGGTGAGAGCACCAACGAAAACGGCGAACAAGTTGGTGGCAGTCAAAGATCTATTACGTTTGCTTACGGAGTCAGGCATCGTAGCTGGTGTGTTCGACGCAGAGGATATCTTCGAGCTAGACCTGGATCTCATAGTATCCGCGACGCGGGACCTCTTTGCCAGAGTTAAGTCCATCACCGGAGAAAGGTCGCGCACTATGGATCCAGTGTCGTCGCCGAGGATCAGCCAAGCTGCGTCCTCAAACTACGAATCCGCCGCTGAGGATGAGTCAGACACGTCGTCCAAACCACGACGCATGACTT
>NW_003303600.1:114794-115774 GCF_000142945.1 Phytophthora infestans T30-4
AGGTAGATTTTGCTGCGATGACCGGCTCCCAGCTGTCCAGATGAAAATCCCAACGAGCTCTGGCCCGGGAGATGTCGGATCCACGAAGGGATCCAAGTGGTATGACGTCAGAAAGAGGACCTAACACAGGAGCTGGATCCACTCCGAGACCAACAGAGAGAGGATCCAGTCTGGATAGAGACGACGGATCAGAACTTGGAAAAGGCAGAATCTCGGTGGATCCGAGCTCAACACGCATTCGTGGAACTGAGGAACAGGATCGCGACCACACCTATCCTCCGTCATTTCGATCCGGAACGTCAACCTACGGTAATAGTTTATGCCAGTGACTGGGCAGTCTCAGCAGCTCTGGTGCAAGAACATGAAGGGATCTGTCATCCAGTCACCTTGTTCAGCGGGACACGAAGGCGAAATGAATTGGAATTTACGGGAGGCGTGGAGAAAGAGAGATATCTGGCGCTCCTGGCGCGTTTGATTCTAAAATATAAACCTGGTAGGTGGGAAGATCCCTCCGGAATCCTGACTTGACCCTTCCCCCCAAGCTAGCGTGTTTGTACATGTCGGCCGGGTTGCAAGGACGTTTGGGACAGTGGGCAGCTTTACTCTCACCTTGGACGCTGGAGATTGTGAAATGTTCGAAAGGGGAAGACGAGATCCTGGGAGTCTTGGCCGCGAGCATCACTCCTCGAGCTAAGATGGATGAGGCGCTGACTAAGATCGCCCCTAAGAAAGAGCCCAAACGCCGGATCCAGATCCCGATCCCGACGGTACAGGTGGATGAGGATCTATACGTCCTGAGTTTCGATGGATCCGCTCGTGTACGACGCGGAGGAGGAGCATACAGTGCAATACTGTGGAAATTGCCCGGATGGGAAGTTGTACGGGCCAGATCCACTTACGCGGAAGGCCTCACCGTCAATGAAGCGGAGTATAACGGACTCCTTCTAAGGGGTGGATTTACTAAAGGGACAAGATCCAAA